>NC_042997.1:158936394-158941394 GCF_006345805.1 Octopus sinensis | reverse complement strand
TAAGGTAATTTTGCCCACGGATCAGAGGGTGATGTGTATAACAAAACACAATAACGCGCATAATATAATATAATTATTACATATGATGGTAGTCTTTTGTCGACTAAGAATAATGGTTCTGCAACAATCTTTTGCTGAACGACATGCACAAATGATGTTGTATAGTGATCATATGTATGTGCTGTACATTTGCTCATTCCCACCCCAATCAACACCATGTTGCCTGAAGAAGTGCACAGTGTACCACACATCAGGTGTTGAAGTGATCGTAGAACAACATTAGGTAAGTGTTTTGCTCAAGATCATAACGCACCACTAGTCCAAGAATTGAAACCACAATCTCGCATGCAACATCATAAATACCGCGCCATGCGGCCACACAATTGTTACATATATGATATATATATATATACACACAAAACAAAATATTATGAGAATTGAAGCTCCCCAAAGGTCAATCACAAAAAAGATAGATGGCATGTCAAACCTTGACTACTGGGGTAGACTAGAGAAGCTGAAACTATATTCACTCCAACGACGCCGTGAACGCTACATTATCTGTATGATGTGGAAAATATTCCATCAGCACTGTCCGAATGATGTTGGCATCACCTTCAAAATAAATCCAGGGCTTGGACCACGTGCCATGCGTCCACAACAAAAATCTAAATCGCATCACATAACGACAATACGGCACAACTATTCCACCTTAATTGGACCCGCTCTCTTCAATATTACACCAGGACACGTCAAAAAAAGAAACTGACCACACAAAATTTAAGAAGTCTTTGGACAAATTCCTTCAAACAGTCCCGGACAAACCACCCACACCGGATATGTCTCCGCAAACAATAACTCTCTGCTCGAATGGGCCTCGGTGCCCAAATCCTGAATTGAAAGACTTCGCCAGGTAGTGCTATTAAGTTACACATGGCCTGGGCCAATACTGGCCAAAATCTTTCTAAGTTATTTATTCTAAGTTATATATATTAAAAAAAAGGGTAAAGACCCCCTTCGGTCATGAATGACCATGGGATTGCACCTAGAAAGCTACCCTCCTAGACACAAGTCCGGGCAAGGTTGTTTATGGAAGACCAGCAGTCGCCCATGCATACCAGCCTCCCCTCTCCACGCCACCAGTGTTATTCAAGGGAAAGACAAAGGTCGATACAGCTTGGCACCAGTAACGTCGCAACTCATTTCTACAGCTGAGTGAACTGGAGCAACGTGAAATAAAGTGCTTTGCTCAAGAACGCATACTTTATTTAAAGCAGCAGAAAATTCAACAAAACCTGTTACTCTGAGTTTCCCGTTGCCGTTCATCGGACAGTTTTTGCTAGAAAAAACTGTCCGATGAACAGCAACAGGAAACTCAGAGTAACAGGTTTTGTTGAATTTTCTGTTGGTTTAAATAAAGCATATTACTCTACCACTGGTATTTGAGTACTCTTTTTTCCACCTTGTTTCACATTTATGTGTTTACTCCGGTGTGTGTATATATATATATATATAAAGCTGCAAAATGGTCTCCTTATTCAGTCCGAATTTGGAAATTTGCGGCCTTTGAAACATGTGTAGAAAATAATAAAAGGAATTGTGTAGAATCTTCGTTCAGCTCCATTTCTTCCCTTCACTAAATATATTAAACTTCAATTATCCACCCCAAGGTCGTAACTTCAACCGTGTTTTTTCTGTTGTGATTTTTGCTACCCAGGTATCGGTTAAATTTTGAATAATCCTTAACAAGATAATTCATTTATTCATTTCAATAAATATATATATATATATATATATATATATATATATATATATATATATATATACAATAGGAGGCTTCCAAATAGGAAAGTGTTGTGCTAGAACACAAAAAAGGATAAATTTACGAAAGGAATGAAAATTAAAAACATTTACCATCTCAACTATATCCCAGACGGACGGTTTCTATTTCCAGCAAAAATATTTGCTGAAGGCAAGTTTCTTCAGTGGGACAGCCTTCATAATCCTGACGTACAGACTGCTAGATCCACATGTAGAGCTAACGGTCTGGGATATAGTTGAGATGGTAAATGTTTTTAATTTTCATTCCTTTTGTGAATTTATCCCTTTTTGTGTTCTAGCACAACGCTTTCCTATTTGGAAGCCTCTTATTGTATTTCTATATGAATAATATATAATCTAATGACTAATTCGTTTTTTGTGCTAAGCCACTGGTAATAATAATTTATAATGACCCTATTTTATTATGTTCATATATATATATATATATATATATATATATATATTACATATATCACCGTGTTCACCGTGACCGACCAGGCTATCAGATGTTGCTGCACATCGCTGGTCACAATACGCTTCGCATTGTTTTAGCCTTCAAATGACGCCACCCCGCTGGCTAAGCGAGCAGGCCAACAGAAGAAACAGCGAAAGTTGTGACGAAAGAGTACAGCAGAGATCGCCCCCCCTGTCGGAGCCTCGTGGAGCTTTAGGTGTTTTCGCTCAATAAAAACTCACAATGCCCGCTCTGGGAATCGAAACCACGATCCTATGACCGCGATTCCGCTGCCCTAACCACTGGGCCATTACGTCTCCACATTACATATATAATGCAGTAAAAAAATTGCAGACAGCGAAAGCCAATAAATTAGAAATAACATTTTAAAATTTATTCTTTCTGTGCAGCCAGATACCAAATGACCCACAGTCTGTTACTGTTCCACTGGCTGATGGTTATGGACCCCTACTTTAGAGAATGACGTTTAATTTAGTTTGAATTTAATAACGCGTTTCCTTAAACGGGCATCAACCTATCTGGAGATGAGAGGTAGCAACACAAGCCAAAAATGTTTCAGCGATAACTTTACAGTCTGACTTGAACGTTTCTCCTCCACTCTTAGTTATACTGTAAAGGAAATGATATGGAATGGCGTTGTTTTCCTAAAAAAACAAAAACAAAGGCTTCTTTATTGTAAATCTGATATATTATAATGATAGATACATACATACATATGTGGATATATGTAAATTAGTGTACATTTATACACAACGAGGCAAGCCTTTAACAGGTTGCCTAACATACTAGAAAAAACAGTCAAAGAGTCCAAACAACAGTTAAGAGCAATTTCGAAGGGAATGAAAAATAAAAACATTTACCATGTTTTACAGCTGGACCAATATGTTAGGGAACCTGTTAAAAGCTTGCCTCTTTGTGTATAAATGTACACTAATTGTTATATGTAAAATATGTCTATTGACCTTTGTATACATACTAGGCCACTGGTAGAAAAATATTTCTATAATTTTTATGTACCCTATATAAATTTAAGAAATGATTCTAGCAATTTCTGAAGTTCAATCGTAATTTTTATTTGCTGCCGATTGAAACTGCGCTTGCGCGGTGGATTCGAAAAATTATAATTTGTAAGGATGAGTCACGTGTTATTTCTATAATGTTTTCTACCTTATATATATATATATATATATATATGTATATATAATTTTCGCAGATGCTCCTGCACTAGTAGCGACCTCCTTAGAGGAAGCTCAGGAACTTCTAGACCGGTTCTCTGCTGCATGTAAAGCCTTTGGTTTGATCATCAGCATAAAGAAGACAGAAGTAACTCACCAACCTTGCCCTACTCTTAAACAAATTCGAAGTATCAAGCAGAGACCACCGGTTCACAATTTTCTTGATACTCGTATACAAGTTGATGGGAAAAATCTAAATTATGCGAAGTCGCTTACACATCTTGGTTGTAAAGTGACTTCGAATGCTTCCCTTGACGATGAATTCGTCAACCGTCTTACAAAGACAACCATCGCATTTGGCAAACTCCATCATCGTCTAAGGAATGAAAGGGGCATCAAACTTGACACCAAATTACAGGTCTATAAAGCAGCCATTTTAACTACTCTCTTGTATGTCTCAGAATTGTGGATACCCTAAAAACGACACATTAAACCAACTAGACATCTTCCACAAAAGCTGTCTGTAGGTGCAAGACGACTGCACATGGAGACAACATGATCGATGGTTTCATTTTGTTGTTTACATACACGTTATGTTGGGTTGCTGCCGTTCTTTAATATGTTGGCCTCGTAGCTCCTTGTAGGTAGGCATTGATCTTGGGCTCCTATGATAAACCCATCTGTCTCTGATTTTCAGTCAAAAGTCACTAACCATTGATAGATAAAGGCTTTGTCAACATCGGCATTATCAGCTCTCTTTGGGTATTTGCCATTGAGAGGTTTTTCTTATCATTTATCAATAAGAATATCTAAGGCGGCAGTTTTAGCACAGGATTTTCGCTTAACTTTTTCTATGCTTGTTTCCATTACGTCTAATTCTGGGATTTGTTGTATTTGGAATTCACTTAGATATTTCTTTGCCTGTTTTGTTGCTGAATATAATATTTTCTTCTTTTCATGTTTTGACTTCCAGTCATCAGAGGTTTTCAAGTTAGGTGCTCAAGTCAATTGTGGCAATCTTCATTGTTAGTTCCAGTTGTAAAAGTCCATTGCCATCCTCTTTTCTTGGCAGGTAATGTCGTTCCATATCTGTCCTAGGCTGGTGCATTCTATGAATTGCCAACAATTTTCGTATCTTTCTGTCAAGATTACATATTTCAGTAGTTGACCAGTTAATGCTATTGGAACTGTTAGTCACTACTGGTATGACTAAAGCACTGCTTGCTTCGATTCTGTTTCTTGCATTCATCTCTGTCGTCAGTATTGCTCCCAACCTGCGATAAAATTCTCTTCTGACCCTTTCCCTCATCACTGCATGTTTGATTCCGTTCCCTTCAATTATCCCTAGGTATTTGTAGCTATCTGCTAGTTCTAACACCTTTATGACATTCTGTTGGTCAAGATTATCGTTGAACGTTTCTGTCATTTTCCTTCTGTTAGATGTAACTTTCGCACATTTATCGAGGCGAAATTCCATGCTCATGTCATTACAGAAATATTTAACAATTGCTAATAAGCCCTGTAGTTGTTGG
>NC_042997.1:158906394-158933894 GCF_006345805.1 Octopus sinensis | reverse complement strand
TAAACTTTTATGGAATACATAAGATCTCTACAAGCTCGGAAATATTGATAGCCACAAATAAACAAGATATTCAGTACATAGAAGCAGTAATACCACGTGACTTCACAATTAAAACAATAATTGTAGGGCAATAATCTCTAAAATAACATCTGATCACTCTTTAGTTCTACTTCTCAAACACTTATGCACATTGATCCCCAATTGCATTCGAGATGACATGTATTTCCTTAAACACGTCGTATGTAACGTCTCAGAAGGAACTATTTAAACAAGCTTCGCTGTTAGTAGCTTCTATACTAGTGAACAACATACTTTAGGACTTTAAAGTATCGGGATACTGAATAGATAGACGGGAAAATTATAAATAGCCGATTCAAAATGGACTCCGTTATTAAAGCTACATACTTGATACAGGAAGAAAACACATTCAACTGCGGAGGAAAAACGAATAGGTAGAAAAAGGCATAGCTATGGACACAACAGCTGCACTCTCATATGCTAACCTGGTGATAGTTTACTTAGAAGAAAACTTATATCAAGAAGTAGAGACAACATTTGGAGAGAATTTTAAAAGTGTATTATTGGGAAGTGGAAATGCTTCCTGATGACTGCTTTATCTTTAGGCAATTCAAATTATGAACTTCAAAGATTTTATGAAATTCTAAACACTTTTCATTTACTCATTAAATTCACAACAAAATCCAATCAAATTGACCTACCGATTTTAGACATCTGCATAGAAGCAAAGTAATAACGGACATATTTCACAAAAATACAGACACACTATGACAGTATTTAACTGTTGCTCTTGCCATCATTCACACATCAAACAGAATATGCTCTATAAAATGGCAACATTTATTTGCGCAATAGTGGATGGCTGAAATTTACGGTAAATTTGACTTTGTACAGGTTCGAAACTACCCTTTGAAATTTATAGACAACGGTATTCAAAAGACAAAGAGATTATTCCTTTTACAACTGAGAACTGTTGGAACAAAAAGTTGTGGAGAATATTATTTCGTTTGTCAGCACAAATGATCCAAGAGTTACAAACATATTTATCACCATAAAAGTAAATCTGTCAATCCTATTTCAAAGTCCAAAATTAGAGAGCTATATACACAAAATTGTATTAAGAACAGTAAATATCAGCCTACAAAATCATTAGGCAGCCACTAACAAAGGCAGCATTCAAGACAGAGTATAACTCTGAACCATCCGTAAAAACTACCAGGGATTGCGGGTGAAAAATATGTTTGAGGATGGGATGCAATATAAAATTTACAAATGGATACCGTTTCCAAATAAATACAAACAGGAAACTGCAAAACATGAAATCTGTTATGTTGCGCAAGCTCTCCCACCTACAAAAAATTTACTTCGACCAGACGAGATACTGCTTGTGTGAAAGAACAAGAACACAAAGGCAGCAGATTAGACAATAAATATTACAGTGTGTGAACATCTAGAAATGTGCAGAATCAGCAAATTCTCATTTTATAAATACTCAAAGGATAATCCAAAATGCCGAGACAGAAAACATAAATGAAGAAACATTGAAAACTATGACACCTTAAGTAACTGTATAAAAACTCTGCTCATAGAGAGAAAGAAAATATTATGAAAGAATGATTTTTCCAGATGATCCGAAACACCAGCAGGTATTACTGATGTTGTTGTCATCGCTGTTATTAAAACAAATTAAAAAAAAATCTTTAAACAATTACCACACACGCGCCCACGCAAATATATAGACCATTCCAAAAAGCCATTCACATATCTTGAACAAAAACAAATCAACTATTTAATGATATTTTTTCAATTATTAACACTAGCAGTTTTTGAAATTAATATGTAAACAGACATTTCTGGAGAAACTTGTCATCAAAACAACAAGTTCAGAAATCATTTGTTCTTTGTCCTAGTTTTCAACAAACAGCAAATGTTTTTTTTATATATACAGAAATCAATAAACAATAAACCCTTTGTGACAAAGATACCACTCAAACTACTTGAAATCACAATGTTCCCAATTTATCCTTTCTGTAAGTATTCCCACCCCCTATGTAGACACATACACTCTCACGCGCACACTCAGACATATGCAGATATTCATACACACAGACTGAAAACAACAAACAAGTAATCAAGCATCTTAAATGGCTACTCCAAAACCTACTTATTCTTTGTCCATGAAGAATTTGGAAGATGCATATAATTGGATCTGAGATCATGTGTTGAAACGAAAGTAATTACTGTGTGAATTACACATTCTAGCCATTGAAAGCTTGAGAGTACACAAAAAAATCATCATTTCCTGTAGTCATTTATTATTTGGTATCAACATTTTCGTTATACCAACTGTAATTAAGTAAATTCAAGAGTTTTTGCTTGATTTTGAATGGTTAATGTGTGGCTTTACATTCTGTAATTGCGCCATTAGGAATACCAGCGCTAAAGGAATATAAGTGATGGAATTATTACTCCAACATGTAATTGATTTCTTCGTTTATTAATATATATGTATTTGTGTGCGTGTGTTTGTGTGTATGGGTGTGTATGAAGTTTTGTGTGTACGCGTACGAGTCTGTGTATGTGCATGTGTGCGTGTAAATATGTATACAAGTATTAAGCTGCGTTTTCTTTTAAAGTGCATGGTAATAGCTTTCCTCACGAGGATTTTGCTTCAAAGGACACTACTTCAGATATTTTTGACATAGAATATTTCGACTCATGCATATTCAACAGTTAGGTAAAGAATTGTCTTTGATCCTCTGACTGTGCCAAGAACTCGTTAGCTGGTCAGAATATCCATGGATGTCTTGAACGTTAAATGGTAAGAATGATATTTCGTTCTTGTCAGATATCTCTTATAAACTCTCAATCTGCAGCTTCCACTAGGTTTGTATATCTTTCAGGATCGCGATTTACAGAATATAATTATAAATTTACGAATATGTGTAGGCGTGTCTGTGTGTTTAGAAGTTTGCTTACCAAACCCATGGTTCTGGGTTCAGTTCCACTGCGTGGCACCTTGGACACTTTATCAACGGTGTCTTACTATTGCCCCGGGCTGACCAAAACTTGGTTGGTGGATTTGGTAGTCCGTCGTCCTCCTCACAACGTAGCTATTTGGCATAGGTGACCGATATAATGAGTACCAGGCTCTAAAAACATAAGTAGTAGGTTCGATTCGAGTATAAGCCTTTAAGGCAGTGTTCCAGCGTGGTCGCAGTCCAATGACTGAAACTAGTAATATATAAATAACAATTAATTGATCTAAATCATTACTTCATCTGTTATTCCTATCATTACAAATACATTCTTCAACCAATTCTGGATGAATCAGCAAAAGAGCCTCTACGTGGTCGAGTGACCTGTTAAAGATAGCATCCAAATCTTCTTTGCTATCGTTTTAAAATATGGAAATACACATTGGATAAACAAAAAGGCGGGATTACAAGATGGCAACGGCTTGAATGCCTTTGTTGAAAGAGATGATTGATCAAATGTGGCTTAGAGTAAAACAGTAACAAAAGCAACAGATACAATAGCAACAGCAACAAGAAGAACTGCTGCGACAGCAGCAACTTTGAAGCCAAACATTTTTCGAATTCTAACAGTATTCGGAGTAACAGAAGTAATAGGCATATGCACTCACGCGCGCACAAACATGCACTATATATATTTCCTATATCTACTACTTGTGTACGCTGTAAATGAAGGTGCATGGCTCAGTGAGTTCGATTCTCGGACCAGGCTTTATGTTGTGTTTGTGAGCAAGACACTTTATTTCACGTTGCTCCAGTTCACTCCGGTGTAGAAATGAGTTGCGACATCATTGCTGCCAAACTGTATCGGCCTTTGCCTTTGCCTCGGACAACATCGGTGGCATGGAGAGGGGAAGCTGGTATGCATAGGTGACTGCTGGTTTTCCATAAACACATTTGTCCGGACATGTGCCTAGGAGGGTAACATTCTAGGTGAAATCCCGTAGTCATTCCTGAACGAAAGTGGGGTGGTTTTACGCTCTGAATTACATATAATGGCTGTGGAAGCATATTCACATAATATCTATGTCTACCCCATCAACAGTCACAAAAAAGCTTCTACGTAATATGTCGGTCTGCACCTAACGAAAAATTTGCATGAATTCTTTTTTAATAATGTGGCCTGCTGAAGATAATCATGTCTCATGCGGCCCACTCCTTGAAAGAGGTTGCCCATTCTTGGTCCACCGTTAGTCAATGGAAAGACACATTGAATAATGTAGTAATCTATAAGCTGCGCAGGAAAAATGCATGAAAATGTCACTGTTGGTGATCATATTTTTTCTCTATCTGGCTGGCTTAAAACTAAATAGCAACAATAAGACATTGACAAAATCAGTAGAACATCGGAAAAAAGGGCCTGTGATAGTTAGTCACAACCTTTTATTTTCCGAATTCACATCCCATTGCAGTCAACTTTGCCATTCTATACATCATGAGACAATAAGCCAAATAAAGTATCAGTTAAGTAGTCGGTGTCGATTTCAAATTCGTATTAAACATTCCTTGATGTGATTGGAATCACAATAAAACAAGAATCTTTTTTGTCTGTCTTTTCTTCTATTCTTTATAACGCCTTCTCTTATTTTGATTTTTTTTCATTTAAATCTACTTCTCGCAGCTCGTTCACATCATGTTATATATCACATCATGCATTGCAAAGCCAAACATTTTCTCTTCAGACCCACGAGTTTCTAGAGTTTGTTTCAGTTCATCTCTTTCTCACTAGCTAAGTGACAGAATTCTGTAACTCATGGTCACAGAAATCTATAATCATCTCTCTTTAACCACGCTTAACTGACACATCAGCCACATCTTAAATCACTCAGTTACCCGACGTCACGAAGTAAGATCAAATTAAAATTGAACTTTCGCCTTCTCAGAACAATAAGATAAAGCTAAAAATGAACCACCAAGACAGCTTCTTTATGGTTGATCGATTTGTTAGGTGTATATATATTAGCAAAGGTTTGGCCAAATAACATTCAACTTCCTTAAAAAAAGAAACCTGAATATATTGTACACTTATAGTTTGACATATAAAGAGAACGGTATGGTTCAGTTTACAACGATTTTGTTGGTCAGTTCGGTCAGTTCTAACCTGGTTTCAGCAATAACGAATCTCAAAACGTTGATACGTCTTGTTATTATCCTACTGAAGAATTCTTATACCACAACATATGTTGTTGAGAATTGATATTTTAATCTGACAAGATAAAACCAACGCTCAATAATCTGATGACAAGATAATGTTTTGTAATCCTTAACGAAATATTTATTTTTTCAAATCCAAAACGAAAATAATATATTTTATAACATAGTAGAAACATGATATGTCTTAATCTGCAGCAAAAAAAAAAACAACATTTATTTATAATCTAAAAAATAATTAATATGTTAATCGTGTATAAATGCATATGTTATCAACATAAACACCTAGAATTATTATAAATATATATTCGTTATAATTTAGAGAAATTAAACTGATAGAAAAGTAAAGTAATGATATATACGTAGGTTAAAGCCTCAGATTAATAGAAAATATATTTTTCAATGATATTTCAGTGGTAATAGCAACGTAAGTAAAAGGAAATAGAAATAGGATTTAAAATATGATAACAGTTAATATATGACCCAGTTAATATAGAAGTTAATATTGCAACTTCCGATTCCGCCGAGGTTGACTTTACCATTCATCAATTTTGGGTTCCATAAAATTAGTGCCAGTTGCGCACTGGGCATTATCGCCAAAGGTGTGCTGAATCATCTGGATAGTTTGAATTTGAGTATCACAAAGCTTTTGGCAAAACTTGATGCAATATCTTGGCTCGATGCGTTCTGCTGCCTCATGTTTTTAATCTTTGCTTTCAACCACGTACAATACTTCAGCATAAAACTTGTAGCATTATTGAATCTGACGAGGCAAAATATCACACGGCAAGTTCAGATTTAGCATATATAGGGATCTCACCTGCTTAGGATGGTCGTCAGGTAATGGCTCCAGCGGTTATCTGTATTATGTGTATTACCAGATCACTTAACTAATTATGTAACTTGTTGCTAGTTCGCGGTTGTAGATGCATAACATTGGATAATGGAGCTCATGGAAACAGAATGAACGAGCCTGTTTTGCTGTTTCCCACTGCGCCTTTGCAAACAAAGAAAAGAACATCATGTAGAATTATCTCTTATTTTCGATAGTAATTTCTATATTATATTTTATGGAGCAAACTTAAATAATAGCATTTTGCTGACCAACCATCTGTTGTGCATATGAACCATACGTTTCAAGCTATGTTCCTGATTTCAGTGTAACATAAATCGTCTTATAAACAATTGATGCGTTCATAAATTGAGAATGTCTACGTGTATGAATTGCTTGATGCGATAAATAACACGAATGCATAACGTTGGCTAATTAAGAGCTTGCATGAAGTTGAAAGTAATTGACATCTGATGCTGCTGAATCAAACAGAATTTTAGCACATCACTCTCTGAACTACTAGTAATTAGCATATCATCAAAGAAGTGTGAATATCATGCTAATACAAGATGTATCTACTAATATGACTCAATAACTTGCTATTTTTCAGTATCTGTTTTATATTCATTATTGTATATCATGTAAAGCCTGGCATGCTGGCAAAATTGTGATAGTGTCAGAAAAATCCTTAGCATTACTTGTTTCGGCTCTTTACGTTCTGAGATCGAATTTCAGCGAGGTTGACATTGTCATCTTTGTAGGTAAGGTACAGTGATACAGTATCTTGTATATTTTGATCCGAAAAGTTTTATTACAATCTTGACTTTGGTTAACAAAACACACACAAAAAAGAACCCGGAAAAAAAGAACGAATGTTTTACTGAAAGGGTTACGTTTTTAAGAATCAAAACTAGATTATAGTCACGAATTATCATGCGATTATACCTTGTTCTTCTATAATACCTCCCTTAATTCAATATGGAATATTAAGAATTTTCATAAGTTTGCATCTATGTAACATCTACAGCAAGGAAGATGAGAAAGAGAAGAACGTTGACTTCAGTTTGACTTGAACCATGAACATTCGCGGAGAGACAGCAATATCGGGGGAGGGGATAAATCGATTACATCGATCCTAGTGTTTAACTAGAACGTATTTTATCCACCCCCAAAGGATGTAAAGCAGAGTTGACCTTGGTGGAATTTGAACCCCGAACTAAATACTGCTATTGAGGATTTAATACGACCATCATGTTTTCCCGCCGTCTTTCAAGTGATTATATCTAGCAAGAACAAAGTAAAATAAATGAATGAATGATAAATTATAAATAAATAAATAATAATAATGATGATGATGATGATGATAGTTTCAAAATTTGTCAGAAGGACAGCAATTTCGGCGGAGAGGATACATCGATTACATCGAGCCCAGTGTTTAACGAATACTTATTTTATCCACCCTGAAAGGATCTAAGGCAGAGGTGACCACATCGGAATTTGAACTCCGAACGGATCGACGGGCGATATATCGAAAAGCATTTCATCCAGCGTGCTAACCATTCTGCCAGCTCACCGCCTTAACAATAATAATAATTATTATTTCAAATTTTTTCCAAAAGGGCAGCTTGGTGGAAGTGGGGATGAGTCGATTACATCGACCTCAGAACTTCACTGGTACCTAGTTTATCAATCCTGGAAGGATGAAAGGCAAAGTCGACCTCGGTGGAGTTTGAACTCAGAACGTAGCGACAGACGAAATACTGCTAAGCATTTCGTCCACCGTGCTAACGATTCTGGCAACTCGCCGCCTTAGCAACAATAATAATAATTCTTTCTATTGAAAGCACAAGGCCTTGGAATTTATAGGGAATGGACTAGTCTATTACATCGACCCCAGTATTTCACTGATACTTAATTTAACCAACCCGAAAGGATAAAAGGCAAAGTCGACCTCGGTGGAATTTGAACTCAGAATGTGAAGAAATACCGCTAAACAATTCGCCCAGCGTGCTAACTATTCTTTAAGCTCACCGTCTTAACAGTAACAATAATAACCTTTTCTACTATAAGCACAAGGCCTGAAATTTGGAGAAACGGGACCAATCGGTTAGATCGATCCGTGTACGCAACTGGTACTTAATTTACCGACTCCGAAAGGATGAAAGACAAAGTCGACCTCGGTGGAATTTGAACTCAGAACGTAGCGACGCGCGAAATACCTATTTCTTTATTACCCACAACGGGATAAACACAGAGAGGACAAACAAGGACAGACAAACGGATTAAGTCGATTATATTGACCCAGTGCGTAACTGGTACTTATTTAATCGACCACGAAAGGATGAAAGGCAAAGTCGACCTCGGCGGAATTTGAACTCAGAACGTAAAGACAGACGAAATACCTATTTCTTTACTACCCACAAGGGGATAAACACAAAGAGCACGAACAAGGACAGAAAAACGGATTAAGTCGATTAGATCGACCCCAGTGTGTAACTGATACTTAATTTATCGACCCCGAAAGGATGAAAGGCAAAGTCGACCTCGGCGGAATTTGAGCTCAGAACGTAAAGGCAGACGAAATACCGCAAAGCATTTCGCCCGGAGTACTAACGTTTCTGCCAGCTCAACGCCTTAATAAAAATAATAGCAGTTTCAAATTTTGCCACAAGGGAATCCATTTTGGGGGAGTGGATATGTCGATTGCATCGACCCCGTGTTTTACGCGTACCTAATTTATCGATCCCGAAAGGATGAGAGGCAAAGTCGACCTCAGCGGAATTTGAACTCAGAAAGTAGCGACGGGTGAAATACCGCTAAGCATTTAGGCCGGCGTGCTAACGAGTCTGCCAGCTCGCCGCCTTAACAATAATAATAGTAATCCTTTGTACTATAGCCACAAAGCCTGAAAGTTGTGGGAAGGAGACTAGTCGATTATATTAACTCAATTGTTTTACTGATACTTAATCTATCGAACCCGAAAGGATGAAAGGGAAAGTCGACCTGGACGGAATTTGGACTCAGAAAGTAGTGACGGGCAAAATTGCGCTAAGCACTTAGGCCGACGCGCTAACGAGTCTGTCAGCGCCTCGCCTTAATAATAATAATAATAATAATAATAATAATAATAATAATAATAATAATAATAATAATAATAATAATAATAATAATAATAATATATAATAATAATAATAATAATAATAATAATAATAATAATAATAATAATAATAATAATAATAATAATAATAATAATATAATAATAATAATAATAATATAATAATAATATAATAATAATATAATAATAATATAATAATAATAATAATAATAATAATAATAATAATAATAATAATAATAATAAAAGTAATAATAATAAGCTATTGATTTTTGTTTTATTATAAGGTTGTACATATAAAAAAATATGAGTTAATTTTCACTCAGTATAGGTATACAACAGTAATAATTAGTTTGGAAATGGATTTTAAAATTAAAGAATATTAAGCAAACTAGTAAAAAATGGAAATGAACTTGTTTAATAAAGTATCCTTTGAATACCAAACAAAAATTCAAACAAACAAGATTTTGTTACACTGTGTCAATACAAAAAGAAAACAATAATTACTTTGCCGGAAGATATATGCTCGTGAATGCATTTTGTTGTCATTCTATAACATTCCTTTAAGTATCTTTACTATTTAAAGCGCAATACAGAGAAAGTAGATGAATCAAGGAAATTCACTTCCATCACTCTCTTCTTTACTTAAATATTCTGACTTACTGGGAAGCATTTACTCAGCAACACCCTATATTCACCCGCCTACAAACACGCTATTTCACTCTGTTTTCTGCAATAATGGATTTTTCTCTGAAATAACACTTTATATAGCATCCTGCCCAATTCACTTCCGTTATGTCATCCCATCTGTATAGCTACGCTTCATATTTTAACTAATGCTTTCTCTTTCGATTGCATTCCTCTGAGATTTACACTTAACTCAGCCCACGTTTTCTCAACTTACATTTGCATATAAAAGTTCAAACGGCTCATCAATTCACTGGTGTGAGGTGTTTTACAAAAATGATGCATAGTCGTCGCTCTTAATTCACGGATTCTCTCTCTTTCTTTCTCTCCCCCTCTTTCTCTCTCGTGACGGTATACGCCTAAAATTGTTTCAGATTTATGCCTGTCAATTTCCATAGGGACCTTAGATGATGACTTTCTATCATCTCTGCTGGAAAATGTTTACTTCTGTTTTTTTTTGTTTTGTAGGGTTTGTTATTTTTAAAGTTTTGGATCGTTGGTCTAACACACAACAACTAAGCTTTATCATTTAAACCGTAATTGCATTCTGATCGGAGTGTGTACACGCACACACACACACACACACACACACACAACACACACACACACACACACACACACACACACACACGCACACATGCACACACAAACACACATCTATGGGTTATGCTTATACAGTTACGGAAGTTTATTTCGCATACATGTTTCTTGTACTAATTAATTAAAAAAATATAACGCGCCTTTAAAGCTCATTTAGGCTGGGACGGTAACGTGTTTTCGATATCAAAGCACTATTTTTGATGAAATGCTAAATTTTGTGTGCATTGGCTCTTGGAGAGTTACATAAAGACTTTCCTTTTTAAGCCATTGTTGTTGTTTAACACCATGCCAAACGTGAGAAGACCTATGGTCAGTGGTATTCCAGCCGTGGCCAACCTATCTTTTGTGTCTATCTAAAATTACATTACACAATATATGCTTTCCGTTTCGAAGACCTATGAGTGTGTCATTTGATAAAGAGCTGCTAAATTTAAATAGATCAAGAAAAACCACAAGAATGTTTGATCGTTGCTTCTCGAAAATATCAGCTGGTGGAGTTCATCTCTCCAAACTATATCTACAGGTATTGTGCTCAGCATTTCAGTCTAACGAAGTCCTCGCTTGTTTTCCATTTCCCCTTGATATTACTGCTTACGATCAGCAGGTCGTACTTATCTGTGATGCTGACTTACATTTGAGCGGACTGGGTCATTTAAAAATTCTGTTGCCCTAGAAATAATATAGGTATAGTAACAAAATATAAAAATGTAACCTTTCAACATGCTACTCAATAGTATAGCGACTAGAGCGCCTGTCATTTAGACAACATAACATAACTATGTTTACTCAGGTTTTTGTGCTGTACAGAATCCAGAGTTTTCTATGTCAAAGTTCAAGCAAATTTAGAAAAAGTTATGTCTAGATTATACTAAATTATCAAAAAGAAAATTTTCAATTTTTGGTCGGTGTGCAGTGATAATCTACCGCAACCTAGAAGAAGACAGCCGTCAATGTATTTTGTAAATGCATTATGTTGAAATAGTGATAACCACATAGAATAATTTTCTACGTTGAAATATCCTTCTTGCAATCGACGACACTCTTATTTCGTTTTAGCGTACCTTACAAACCTGATTATTCGGGCACATGTTCCACGTGTTTCTTGAAACTTCAGTAGTTTTTTTAAAATCAAAATAATCTGAAACTCTCGACATTTTTCATTATTTTATGTTTTGCTACTTTCAATTAAAAAACAGAAACAAAGGCAGATTGAGATTATAAGAGTATATATATATAAGATATAAGAGATTATAAGGCGTGGCATGCCTATCATGCCTAGGCAACTACAATTAAATCTGCAACAGTAAAAGTATAATGAGAATGGGATTATATGAAGCTATTAACTTTTTTTGAAATGTAATACTTTCTCTGACGGTTAAATAAAGATAAATGGTAAACTAATCAAAGTTATAGGCTTTACGAATTTGCTTTCATACATTTGTCAGCGTTAGTTTGATTAATAGAATGTTAGACGTGACTGTGTACATAGGCGAAGGCATAGCTGTGTGATAAGAAGTTTGTTTCCTAACCACATGGTTCTGGGTTCAGCCCCGCTGCATGGTACCTTGAGCAAGTGTCGTCTGCTATAATCTCAAATCGAGCAAATACTTGAGAGTGGATTTTGCAGAAGGAAACTGAAAGAAGCCCGTCGTATATATAGATATATATGTGTGTGTGTGTGAGTGTGAGTGTTTGTTTGGTTGTCTATGTGTGTGTGTGTCTTTGTGTCCGTATATGACCCCCCACAACCACTTGATAATCGGTGTTGGTGTGATAGAATAAATATCAGTCCTAAAAAGAAAAACTGGGGTCGAATTATTCGACTAGAAATTACTCAAAGCGGTGCTCCAGCATGGCCGCAGTCTAATGATTGAAGCAAGTAAAAGATAAAACATAGAAGATAACTAATAGCTAACTTAATGTCTATATCTTGATTCGTGTTGTCATCTGTTATGCTGAAATTTAGAACTGACGTTGTATTGTGTTCATAACAAAAAAAAAAAGAAACAAATGGATGTTGGGAGCATTTCACGGAAACTGTGCTTTTTTCTTTTTAAGAGTTAACCCCCACACATTTCATACCGAAGATAATTGTATAACAACTAAAACAGAAAGACACAGTGAGTAGAAAAAGGAAAGCAAGTTCAAAATGTCTTTATTAACTGAATAAATTAAAAGTTGTTTTGTTGTAGTTTTCAATGTTTAAAGAACCATATAACGAACGCAGCTGGAATTTGTATAGAATTATAAAGAAACAGTGACGATGTTATTGAATATTTTGTCATCTTCGACAAAGTTCTTCTAAGTCTGGGAGACACCATATTAATGAATAAATACAAACGTCGAAATGATGATAATCTATTATGAACAACGGATAAGAAGCCCACTGTTTAAATCAATGCTATGTCAAAACTATAAAGATTATAATATTTCATATTGTGCCTCAGCCATGAAAAATAAATAAATAAATAAATAAATAAATAAACGGAAGAAGCTTGTTCTGTTTTCTTGATGCTTTTCTTTGTTCGATTTAATTAATTAATGAAAATCCTGTTTATTGTATGCTTGTCTTATTTAGCCGTGGTTACTTTCCAGTAATATATTGAATCATAACTTTCTATCATAGTTAATTTTATTTTTACTATTCATGTTTTCACGCGTTCAAACTATTTAGAAAATCTTCCTTAACTTGTACTGATCAATCGGCAAGAAATTCCAGTTGATGAAGTTACTAATCAACTATTTGCATTCAGATAATATGCTTCAATAAATCATATAATTTCTCAAAATTCGCATTTCCAATAAACACTGATAATCTTTTTTTCTTTTTTCCACGTTATGTTTTGACGTAATAATGTAATGGATTTATTACAAACATTCACATAAAAAATATTTGGTGCATTGTGAATTCGCTTTGCTTTCCTTCGACGAAAAATCTGTATCATAGATACATTAATGTTGCGGTGAATTTAAGAATTAGTTTCCTATCCAGAAATTGATTAGTTACTGTTTTTTTTTTCCTTTCTAAGGGAATTGAATAAGATGAATAAACAAATATAAATTCGCAGAATCTCAATTGATAAGATTATGCGTTAGTATTCTGCATCGAACAAGTATGTGTGTATTACTTTCTAAGGAAAACAATTATGTTTACCTGCATCTGCTTTATGAGATTAGAAGCGTATTTCAAATCACCGTCGCAAAACTGTATAGCAGGAAAACAAATAACTTTCTATGATAGCTTAATCTAGTCTGCCTAGCAATAAATAACTTCTGTAGAAAAGAACAGTTCATCGTACTTTTCTGCAATTCAAATGACCATGTGATTGGCAAATATTTCAATGACCGAGGAAAGGCAATAGAAAACTATATTAGCATGAGAGAAATCGTTTCATTGCTGGGGAACAAAGTGTTCATTGGTAGCCTAATGGTACCGGAACTGCCAGTATATTCCTTTCTCTACGACTTTCTCATTTGATGTCATTGAAATGCAAAACCTGGCAATCAATACGTTAGCCAAATTCTCAGCAACGTATCCTCAGATGTAGCGCAAATTTCTGAAAAATCGCAGATATTCAAAGCTCTAATTATAAATTGAAAATTATACCACAGAACCACTTGAGATGTCTGACATAAAATTTGATATTTAAAAAAAATATACAAACATAATTTATTGGACAAAATACATACATACATACATACATACATACATACATACATACATATCCACGTACGTGCAAGTACACTATTAATTGAATAAAAGTTCATCTGGTAGAAAATTTGTGGAGGAGTGTCTCAATTGTGTGTTATAAGCATACACACGCACACATATGCACTCAACCGTACACGCAGTAATAAAGGTAATGGACAACAAATGAAAGCACCAGCATATTAAAAAAACGAAATAGATAATAAAATAAATAAAATATATAAAAGTACATGCCATCCAAATTTATTGAGTGGTCTCACTAGACAGAAAGTTATCTACAATTATATTTCTACTAGCAAATTTATAATGTGATGTTCACCACATATTCCAGTATTAAGCATCTAGTTATTTCTATTGAGATCACCTTGTCGGAAATATATAATATAATGGAATGTTAAATTATTATCCGAAAGTTAATGAACAGTTATGAGTCGAGTTTAAGGCTAATTGAATTTAATGGATATAACTACAGGTTACATTTCGTATTTATGACATACTTTATGCGCTTAAAATTCCATATAATTGATAGCTATTGAGTAGTAAGAATTTGTTGAGCGTAATTTTAATTTAACCTTTGAAAGTTATGCATAGAATTAGAAATCTAATGTCTTCTCTAATGGAAAATGTTGAATCTCATGACCGCCTGATATTCATATATTTGCACCTCGTAACACAGACCAAACTCTGAACTTGATTAAAGTACATAACCTCAATTCTTTCCGCTTATCAATCGGAGCACTAGAAATAGATCGTTATTAAAGCTTCGAAAATTGCTCAAACTATCAATTATCAATTCTTTCCGAGTTTTCGTTTTATAATGTATTATGATCAAAAGATGTTTTAAAGTTGTTTAGTATCTTTGTATTTCCCCGCATGTAAGAGTAGTGTAGAAAAGCAGCAAGCTACCAGTGATGCGAGTTCATTATATTGGTTCGAGTTCGTTAAATCATTTTACAGAATTCGTACAAATACGATTTACACATGTAAGATTTAACTTGAAAAGCGGACCTACGTGGCAGAGCAGGGTGATTGTTATCTAAATCAAAATATCATACATGCGTGCCCGTGTGTGTATGTATGTGTGTGTGTGTGTGTGTGTGTGGTGTGTGTGTGAGAGAGAGAGAGAGAGAGAGAGAGAGAGAGAGAGAGTATATATGGCATTGTGGTTATGAATTTCACTTTGGAGTTACAAAACTTCTAATTGGTGTCAGTGCACCTCGGACAATCATTTTCTACTTTGGCGTCTGTATGTAAGTGAAATTTTGCTGTTCTTAGTCATATACCTAAGGTGACTGCAAACCGTAAAGAGGCATCAAGGCGTTCGATGGCAGAATGCTGTAGTTTTATTTCAAACTCCGAAGTATCTGAAGGCTTCAGTATATTCAGATTGATAGTATGTCTCGAAATAAAGTTCCTTACACACACTTAGACTTATGTTACTATTGAGTTACTGAAATGCCAAACAAAATGCAAGAAATTGTGTCATAATTCAAACACAACAAAAAACAATTATAATGTTTTCCATGATGCCAGAGTGACTCACTGTTTACTCACATCGCCAGCGAGGTAGAATCCTTTATGTCGATTGTCTAACACTAAAAGCTAACAAAGCGGTGTTAAAAAAGAAGCGTTATCATTCCGAATCAGCTGAACAATGGTGAATGAACGAATATTCTACGATCCTCTGAAGCGTAACATGTGAAATCAATCGTTGTGAAAGATGAAAGCTAGAAGTAGTAACTGAGCAAAATTTTGTCTTCTGATATATTAAAAAGTTCCATCACGTATACTAATTTTTTTTCTCGCAGAATTAAATTTCTTTTCTATAAACACAATGAAATATTTTCGACAAATATAAATGTGTAAAACAACATTCAACAAGGCACATGAAGATTCAAATTTATGTTTAAGTGGTTGTTCATTACTTTATTTAGTGTATTTATAGATTTTTGTTTTATGTATAGAAAAATAACTGTTTAATACAGATTTCTACACAAGTAGATCAAATAGTTGTGAGAGAGGGCATGACACTGCCACTTCGTCGCTTACGACGACGATGGTTCCAGTTGATCAGATCAATGGAATAGCCTGCTCGTGAAATTAACATGCATGTGACTGAGCACTCCACAGACACGTGTATCTTTAATGTTGTTCACAGGGAGATTCAGCGTGAAACAGAAATACAGGTAATATTCATTTTTGCTAGCTGAGTGCATTGGAACAACGTGAAATAAAGTGTCTTGTTCAAGAATATAACGTGTCGCCAGGAATTGAACTCTTGACGTTATGATCGTGAACCGGATACCCTAGCCACTAAGCCAGGCACCTTCACTGTGGAAAGGTATAGTTGATTATATATTATCCATTATTAGAATTATATTTTATTGTATTCTATTCACTCATTAAACAAAAAACTAAGTTAAGCATGGAACTAATTAAACCCAGAATACTGTTTGAGTCGACTACTCATTTCTTGTGTGGATTGTCGATCAAATAAAGGCTCAGTCAAAAAATTGAATTGATTTTAGATTTTCAACAAATCATCTTTCATTCTAGAATTGCAGTAATCTAGAAAGGACATGACAATGATAATCATGATTAACATTATTAATGCTGATCCACTGTGCCACTCAGTTAACAAGCCTAAAGAAGATTGCCGGGCATTCTCTTGAAATCAAGAGAACGTATCATGAAGTGGATCTCGCTAAAAAATAATTTTCCAGCTGAATATCTTATCTGCTATTCTGAACGTGTTTCCCAACCTACCAAAAATTCCCTAATTATTACTAAAATTGTGAAGCAAGAGTATTGCTCAATCAAAGATTTAAGAGTAAGCTCTCCTCCACGCTACCTAATATCCTGCGTGATGTAAAGATTTAAAGGGAAGCGTACAGGTTGAGAAGACATCATACTACACATGAAATGTGATATATACTGAATCAAGTGACCTTCGACCGAATTACTTATATACTTCATACATATATACTTAGGTGAAATGTTAGACAAATCTGGAACTAGAGAATGCTCTAGACGTGAGACTTTGTTTAAGGAAGCTTAATACATCAGCGACTTTAAGATAAAGTACATAGAAAAGCGTACGCGCATGCACACAGATGTGCACACGCGCATTCAGGCATAAATGGCCCACATATAAGAAGGTCGAAATGATTATGTAATGGATCATATCTATGTGTGGTGTTATGCATAGGAAACGATAATGCGCTGTCTTAGAAGTGTATATGTATGTAAGCATGAATATGTTTGAATGTTTTTCGCATGCATCTATATATGCATATATAAATATGTGTTCGTGTATGTGTAGACATATATATCTATGTATATGTGTGTATGTATATATATATATATATATATATATATATATATATATATATATATTATATATATATATATATATATATATATATATATATACATACACATATCCACAGATATATGCCTACACATACACGAACAGATACATACACGCCACACACGCATTGTTGGTTGTTCAAATCTATGACAGAAGAAACAATCTACTTACCAGAATCCACATTACTACTATTTCTCCACTATGCACATATTTGATTGAATTTTCCTTCGTTTAACTTTTTTTCTTTTAATGATAGAATCCTTAAAGTATGTCTTTAGCATTTACGGATCGTCATTAACAGTTCATTGTGTAAAGGAGAAAGAAAGAAGGAAAGTATATGATAGAGAAAAGGAGAGAGAAATAATGGGTAAGAGTGTATATATGTGTGTGTATGTGTGTGTGTGTGTGTGTGTGTGTGTGTGTTGTGTGTGTGTGTGTTAGGCTGGAAAGACAGTTCGGTTACATTTGAAGATAGATAAAGAAAGAAATTATTTTTGGGTTTAATGTGTATATATATATATATGTAATCAAGCAAATATGTTCGATCATTATTGATAACATAATCCCATTTATCTGGTAAATTGTGTTTTCCCCCAGGCATAAACTTCTTGTAGGTTTTAGGCAAAGAAACATTCTATATAATTTTTACCTTCTTACCAATTAATGATTTGTTTTCCCTCTTAATTTTGTAATCATCTGAAAATATGGTAGTCAGATGATGATCAGGAGAGCAAAGAGAATGAGAGCAAATGAAAACGAGAGCAAATACATTGAGACCAAAATTCCAAATTTAGTGACATAATGTTTTTCTTAATGATTTGGGCAATATGTGGTCTTGCGTTATCCTTTGACGATTGACCAATGTGTGTGTGTGTGAACTTTTTCTGGAAATTCTTTTGCAACACTTACAATTGACAATGTTTCTTTGCATTGACTCTCGTTATATTTAAGCACTTCATGGTAGACACCACTTTTCATATCCCGCCAAACAGTGCATAAAGTTTCTTGTGTGTACTCATATTTTGGGAGTGGATACTCTTTTCTCATTGAGTGCTAACCATTGTCATAGGTGCACATTTCCTGTCCAGCGATTCCAAATTTTCAACAGTGTTACTATGGATCTTACCTCTCTATATCTAAGTCAAATTAACACTAATGTCTTCTTTCGTATCTCATCCTAGAGTGTACCTTCCTACGCATCTCATTTGGGTTGCTCATAGCCTACACCATTTTTTAAGAATTACATGTGATTAACATGGACTCAACGTAGTGTTAATCACAATATCAGCAGCCGACCACTCGCTGTGTATACTTTGCCGACGTAGCTTTATATCTAGTCAAAGCGTGTCTATTCTACACATGATTGTTCGCGTATCATATTAAAATCTTGTAGTTATGAACTAATAATAGATATTAGCAATAGCATTTCATTAAATAGAGAATCGTGACTAATATTTGTTAAAAAAAAATAAATTCCTGTAATAATAGAAGTTGCAATTCATAATTTTGCTCGTTTTATGAACAGAAATCAGTAAGTTTCGAAAGTTTCTGGAGTCTTCAAAATTGAAAAGTATTTTCGTAAAAATTACTGAAAAATCTCAACGCTCCAGGAAATAACATACCAACAATAAATATGCCGCTAACTTAATTTCTTAACGGCAAACTTACTGCCGTGTTGTGTCTTGCATGAAGCCTTGAAAATCAGTTTGCCTTACAGCGGAACATGTAATGGAAATAATGGTGGTGGCGTGTTGAACTCTTAGGTAATCGATGTTTCGTAGTTTACAGTGCCGAAAGCTAATCTATTCACAGTGTAATGCTCTTTATATTCAGGATTTTTATTATAATCATCATTATATCAAAGCAGCGAATTTTCTCGACAACAACATTTTCGCTATTGACTTATATATAGTTTCCAAACAACCAAGCTGGCTATATTTGGTTTTGATTTCTTTCGTTTTCAGAGTTTTCCTTATAGCAATTAACCGACATCAGTGCCTTAAGCAGCATGGGAAATTTCGGTACTGCAAACGACTGGAGTTATTTCTGCTAATTTAACTTTCACGCAAACATAAATAGCTGGTAAGAAAATGGATAAAAGTTCAAAGAAGAAAAGTACTTAGAAGGATGGAACCAACAAGGGAACCTACACATGGTTATTCAGCTTTTCAGAAAGAGCAATTAAATCTCTCACAGATCACATTAAATTGTTTTAAAATGTGTGTAGAATATTGCATGATATACACCTAATCCGTCACCTGATTAAATATCATCAACTGTCTAACCTTTCTGTATTTAGTAGAGCTTACTCTATTCCAAACATTTGGTTCATATTGTCTGTTTGAAGATATATTCTACCACCAGTCACAGTGAGTTTGACAAGGACTTTTGAGCGCTTTCATTTTCCTTGTAACTCATTTTAATGCTTTAGTTAGAAGAGTCTAGAAAAGAAATTTCAGCGAGAACAGAAAAGTAATTTCTTTAAGTCTTACAAATAGACGTGGTGCTCACAACTGACATGCTTTTACTTATAGGCTCTTCGATAAAGGTTGAACTGTGACTAAACAACAGTAACTGCAATTCAAAGAATTTGAACCATAGGTTATTCGATGTACGGCTCAAAAGATCTATTACTTTTAATAAAGACATATAAATAGAACAACGTAGCCTCTGGCAAACGAATGGTTTATTTCTTTGGGAATGCCTTTGATTTTAAATCCGATTCCCAGTGGTTGACCTGTGTCTAAATATCAACAACAAAACAAATAGGTCATTCTAGTTATATTTTCACACTTGTTACTTTAAGGGAATTAATGAATTAATGAAATTTACAAAATCTACATACCCACATACACACATACACGGGCAACACAAACAAGCACACACACACACATACATACACACCACACCACACACATACATGCTGGCACGTACGCCTATATTCATTAAGAGTCAGCTGCAATTGCTGCTAGGTGCATGGTTTCCATTTTCTCGATGATTTGGTAATTTCAGTACATCAAAAATATGCTTTTTTTATACAGCATAGTAGTTAGTATCCCTTTTCTTTTTCCTTGCTATCCAAAGTCATGTCACGGGCCATTCAGAGCTACTCTTTTTCGCTCGTTTTTGTTATATACACACATATATAAGACAAAGAGAAAAAGAGATGGATAAAGCGAAGATAAGGGGTGAGAAACAAAAGAAAATGAAATGTAATATACTGTACAGGCGTTCAATATAAAATATTTTACTGGAATCGATACATTTATTCTTATAATGCATCCAAGATATGAAAGAACTATAATATAAATTTAGCAGACTCACTGCCACATTTTACACAACATATATACACACATTCGTACAGACGCACTTATGCGCACACACACACGCAAATGCATACATGAAACTGATCCATGTAGGGATTCAACGTTTCATAGTTACAAGTAGAAAGATGATATAATGCGCATAGTTTTCTGAATGCCTGAAATAAATTGAAAAGGCTACATTAGGAAGAGGAAGAGGGTTTGCTATGTAGTTTATTAGGAATATCATTTTATTCTGCAGCCACCATGGCAGCATCAACGCCATCCAACAATGGATAGCTACGCGGTTGTTCTACCCACAAGGCAGCAGGCAAATTTCTATCAAATCTCACCCTATCATCTTTCCAAATAAATGAAACATTCAATAATGGAGTCCGAGAAGTTTAGTAAAATATCAGGGTTACAACTGGAATCATTCTGATTTCGTGGCCTAAATAACAACAATAAAAGATTTATATTGATTTATTTTCAAGGTTTTATAGGGAACAGAAACATAAAATATACATTTGTCAAATACGTTACTTTTAAAAGACTAATGAAATAGCTTTATCCCAAACCAGCAAACATATTGGCGTCCTTATGGCGAAATTTATTGAATGTATGGATTTTATTTGATAGCATTGTCTTTCTATTTTTCAGAATATTTTACCGTTTTCCTGCATTCGAAGAAGAATCACAACTTATTATTGTGA
The DNA here is from genome assembly GCF_006345805.1 of Octopus sinensis. NCBI lineage: Eukaryota > Metazoa > Mollusca > Cephalopoda > Octopoda > Octopodidae > Octopus > Octopus sinensis. The sequence goes on along the minus strand of NC_042997.1, from coordinate 158,912,365 downwards.
CTAGTTCCATGACTTGAGTGAGAGGATAATTGCAAGCCAGCAAGACAGTAGTATTTTTGAAAGCTTCTGGTATGACTGTGTGTAGAAGTTGCACCCACTTTTCCTGTATGGGACGTTACCTAAGATGGATCAAATGTGGACAACTGCGGAATCTGAACTATGGTCTGGCTTTATTTTGAGGGCGGTTTTAGCAATTTAGTAAGATTGCAGGCTGGGGTTTAATATCTAGTTGAATATTTTAACCTAAATAGCAATGACTCATTCATATACACTGCGCACCAATCCAAGTCTCGAAGCCACCCCACCATTGCAGCATGGAGCTAAATTTCTTCAACCACTTCGCGAATATCTCTTGATTTTCAGACCTCCATGAGAGCCAATCCTTGAGGTGTCAATAATCAATTACCTTTCCTCTTATACCCTCAATCCAATAAATGTTTATATAGGAAGATTCACCTCATCTCCCTTCCGTCATGCCGTTTATGTTAGCATCGAAAATCGTTTATTATCATTACCTACAATCCCACTCACATACTCTTCTACACTCGTTGATATAAAGATTGTATTATATCCATAGCATCTCACACCATTTTTCTCTGCCTCACATACCCACAAATCCTACTAGTTATTCAATTTAAATAACGCTCACACGCATTTTCTGTACATAAACATATATTCACTCAATATCTCATTTCATTTACCTTTGCCTGGGACTGCAAATCATAGCCTGCTTCTGATCTATCATTATTCACCAAATTGACTGGATAACCTATGTACTTTAGTCTCACATTTTTTGTCTTTTCCTAGATGAAGAATAAATTGTCCGAAACGCCAAAAGCTCTCACATTTGTTCACGACATAATACGTTCACTTTGTTGTTGATATTTGTTATTTTTTTCGTTTTTCTTATTTTGCTCATAATTTGCTCTTTCACTTTTTCACAATAACTTACACCAAAACAGCTGGTATATTTGGTTGTTGAAAATAAACTGAAGTGATTGAAATAGTACTTAAATGTCACTTTTAACATGTATCAATCAGACCATTTGTATACAAAACTTATAACCACAAGATCCCTTCTAGTGCTAAAATAATTATTTCTATCTTGAAGTGCTTAAATGATGAATTTAGTCGTCAAAAATTATTGTTCAAGCGCGTGTAGTCTGTATGAAATGGAACATACAAAGTAAGGTGCATTTACGAATTAATGCCGCACTTTTAAGTAACAAAATCCGAATCGTTTTACAACAGATTAAAAGATCATTTACATTAAATAAACTAGATATAACACAAATATCATGTAATTACTGGCTTATTCTCAAACAGGATATTCACATCTCTTCTCTCCAAATTTGCATTTACTGTTAGTAATATTGATCAGAACCGAATTTTCCCCCTCCGAAACTTACCCTTTTAATGAAGCGTTACTACACTCGTCACACAAATAAAGTTTTAGTAATAAATGCTCAACTCAAAAATAAAAAAAAAACTTCGTGCAATTCTTTCTCATCAGTTATATTCTTTTATTTGTTTCAGTCATTTGACTGCAGCCATGCTGGAGCACCGCCTTTAGTCGGACAAATCGACCCCAGGACATATTATTTGTAAGCCTAGAACTTACTTTGTCGGTATCTTTTGCCGAGTCGCTAAGTTAGGGGTCGTAAGCGATGTCAAGCGATGATGTGTGTGTGTGTGTGTGGGTGGGGGACAAACATAGACACACAAACATATATATATATATATATATATATACGATGAGCTTCTTTCAGTTTCCGTCTACCAAATCCACTCACAAATGTTTGGTCAGTCCGAAGCTATAGTAGAAGACAATTGCCCAAGGTGCCACGCAGTGAGAATGAACCTGAAACCATGTGATTTGCTAGCAAGCTACTTACCACACAGCCACTCCTGCGCCTATATATATATATATATATATATATATATATATATATATATATATATATATATATATATATATATTATATATATATATATATATATATATATATATATATATATATATATATATACCCCCTTTTTTGATGACTATATATATATATATATATATATATTATATATATATATAGTCATCAAAAAAGGGGTAGAATTAATTAATTGTTAATAAATTCGACCAAGCAGTATTCGGTATGTAAAGACCATTTACGGTATATTTGAAGTATTAATTTATAAAAATATGGTAAAGTAAAAAAATCCACTTTACCACACACCGAACTTTTCAGAAATAGCAGCCAAAAATTTGGCTATTTCTTCAACTGCAAATAAAAGTCTCCAGACAATGTATGAGTATACATTGTCTGGAGACTTTTATTTGCAGTTGAAGAAATAGCCAAATTTTTGGCTGCTATTTCTGAAAAGTTCGGTGTGTGGTAAAGTGGATTTTTTTACTTTACCATATTTTTATAAATTTTATATATATATATATAGGGGATCTAATGCGCTTGGCTTAGATTTCCCTTGGCGGGCTGCCCAAATCGGAGCAATCTCAAGATTAATCAGCCGAAATTGCTAAGATGATCTGGTTCTTGACTGATGACTGAGGGCTTCAAATGTCCCGTCCTGTGGTTCTTGTGTCGTCTCTGTGGTGTTTCATGTTCTTGTCCATGTCTGTAATTATTTTTACTGTTTACCTATATAATCGGCGGCTACGTATCCACAATTGTCCTTATACGATAAGTATATTTTTTCTCTAGCATTGATACGACTCTTAATCTGTCTCTTTCTCTCTCTCTCTCTCCTCCCTTATTCCCCTTCCTTTCTTTCCCTCTCCATCCGTCTTCCCCCCCTTCTACGTTTCTCTATCTCTCTCACCTCCAGCCCCCTCGATCTGTCTCTTTCTTCTCCTCCCTCGTCCACCTTCTCTCTCTTTTCATCTGTCCCTTTCTCCTGTCTTTTGTTCTCACGTGACCGCTAGCCACTGTTGAGCGCTCTTTTCGTTCCAGCAGTCGCCGAAGCAACACGTATTTGTTCGTCTCCCTGCGGCCATTAGGCACAACTTCATAAGCCAGCCCCAAACTCAACTCGTCCTGTCGAAAGACCCTTGTCCTACGTCCTGGTTTTGTTTTGTTTTTTATTTTTACCGTTATTGTTTTTACGTTTTTGTATTCTTATTGGTGTCACGTATTCTGTATTTTTGTTCGTGTACTTCGTTCGTTTTCCGTCCTCGTGTTGTATACATTCGAAGCTTTCTTCCAGGGGATCTAATGCGCTTGGCTTAGATTTCCTTGGCGGGCTGCCCAAATCGGAGCAATCTCAAGATTAATCAGCCGAAATTGCTAAGATGATCTGGTTCTTGACTGATGACTGAGGGCTTCGAATGTCCCGTCCTGTGGTTCTTGTGTCGTCTCTGTGGTGTTTCATGTTCTTGTCCATGTCTGTAATTATTTTTACTGTTTACCTATATATATATATATATATATATCCTCACATGCACAAGCAATCGATCAAAATCGTGAAAAAGTTTCAGGGTGCACATCATTCCTGCTGGTAGTTTCAGAGGACTTACCTGCGTAAGATTTTGTAAAGAAAGACTAGTAAGGTAATACTAAATATGAAGATGAGACTAGTAGACAGACTGCCAAAGGACTTGTTCTGCACGCAGAGTGAATGGAAATGTCTTAACCGACCTCAGGTGGGATTTAGAAAATTCAGAAATACCAAAGTAAAATGTAGACAAATTTGGAAACCATGTACTTATCAAAAGATTACTCCAGGAGTTATTAGCATATTTGTCTATATTTTTAATCACACTTTCTGTTTAGATGACTAGACAAAAAAAACATAATAAATTATAACGAATGCATAAAGAGATGCAAAGATTTGCTATACGCAAATTAATAAAAATTATTTATGGCTAGAATTCGTCACATTTTCACATCTACCACTCCATAATGTTTGTGTTTCTACAATCACTGGAAGAAATTGTAAATACTTGTATATCAATATAAAAATATTGGCGTAAAAATTCCTTCCGTTACAACCAAACCATGCAATAGGGGAACTTTATTACTTTGTGTACATATATTATATACACTTGCTCTTACTTGTACACACTTATACGCACAAACACACATACACACACATATATATGTACAAGTATATATTCACAAATACACATACATATATACGAATTACACATGCATGCACATATATATGCATGTTTATATATGCATGCATAGATACATACACGTACGTGAATATATATGAAATATATTTTATGAGTATAAGAAGAGAATTAAATTTTCTAAATAAACGCTCTCGCTATTTGAGATTGCAACTCACTAAAGACGAACAAACTTTACTTTCATTCTACTTCATACGCACATGCACAAGCACAAACATTGCACCAATGGATTTCCTATAACATCAAAGATGTGTAATATCAGTTTGAACAAATCTGAAGCAATACACGAAAGCATGTTTTAGAGAGTGAGGTGGTATTCTGGATTGATATGTTGTAAAAGGGTATATAAGAAAACAATATGTACTTACCCTCTTACACTTTCCTAGCTATCATATTTTCCCCCTGCAGCAACGAAGCTCAAATAGATCGATATTATAACTTTCACAACTTTTAGAAGTGATTCGTAATGATGATATTGTGAAAAAATTAGATAGAACTTTAGTGTAGTACGATTGATGGTCAGTTATACAATTGCATAAGATCGGACTACCTTTGATTCTACACAAACATACAAAAACTAGATGTACACTTATAAAAGCAGCATCAAGGAAATTATATATCTCCGCAGGTTTTTGAAGATCAACATGCATTCGGTTGCTACTTTGTACATAAATCATTGTTTCGGTCTATCTGTAAATTTATATCTATCGCTCCTATCCATCCCTCTCTCTTTTAATTCATCAAATGCACTGCAGAGCAGAGAGAATCCAAACAACAACGTCTCTATTCACTCTCATTACATTATGCCAGTACACAGATCGATTACGGTGAGATGCTCTTCATTGACTAAATACAACAGTGATCAGCACATACATGCTCGGATCTACTAGAATGGTACTGAGAATGAATGAATACATTATATACATACATATATACATACATACATACATACATACATACATACATACATACATACATACATGCATATATACATACATATCACCACCTGAAATTCTTATGTGAATAGATGCTTACACTTGGGCACATGCATCAGCAGTTTAACCAACACGCCAGCTGAACCACATATTTACAAACACCGGGAGCTCTCTTAACTCAAAAAGCTTTGTCGCTTTGTTAGCAACCGGCTGAACTCTTTGAAGTACTTAACTAAAACTCGAAAAAAACCATACCTACCTACCAACCTACCTACCTACCTACCTACCTACCTATCTACCTACCTACCTACCTACCTACCTACCTACCTACCTACCTACCTACCTACCTACCTGCCTGCCTACCTACCTACCTACCTACATACATACATACATATATACACACACACATACATACATGCATACATACATACATACATGCATGCATGCATACATACATGCATTCATACATACATACATACATACATACATACATACATACATACATACATACATACATACATACATACATATATACATACATACATTCATACATACATGTATGTGTAGATGTGTATATGTGTCTATATATTTATCCAGATATGAATGCATACATATCTACGTGCGTACAAACTTTGTGTATTTGTTATATTCTTCTACAGTAATTTATCGAAATAGAAGCATAGCATTAAAAATTGTATTTTTTAAAGTTGAATTAATATTTCAATTACGTACGATATTGCGTTAATTTTCGCAGATTGTACACGATTCTCATTTAACAAAATGTCTTCACACGTATCTTTATATATATATATATATATATATATATATATATATATATATACACATACATATATATGTATATATATATATATATGTGTGTGTGTGTGTGTGTGTG
>NC_042997.1:158861394-158898894 GCF_006345805.1 Octopus sinensis | reverse complement strand
AAAGCCTTATGAGTAGACTTGGTATTTAGAAACTAAAAAAAAACCGTCGTATGTATGTATTTATATATATATATATATATATATATATATATATATATATTATATATATATATATAACATATATACATATATATATATATATATATATATAATATATATATATATATATATAATATATATATACATACATACATACATACATACATACATACATACATACATACATACAACATATATATATATATATTATATATATATATATATATATATATATATATATATATATATATATAGTAGAAATATGTTACGAAAAGAAAATATAAAATACACGTGGAAATGTAAGGTGTGAAATATGAAAAATCAACGAAAATGCATATTGCAAATAGATAGAAGGCTATTTATGACAGGTAGCGACAAATATATACATTTAGATTGACTGAGGTAGTAATACGAGTCATAAAGGTCATTATTATGAGATGATTATAAGCTGATAATAAAGTAAGAGAACAAAACGAACCAATGATTTACGCGAAGGCTATTCATCGTTTGAACGACACCGGATATATATATATATATATATATATATATATAAACTCCATAATTTCTAATTATCAATCTTTGACTTTTAGTAATGATTGTTAGAAAATATTTAAAGCAATGCAATTTATAATATTATTTGCTATTTGACTAGAGATGATAAAGTATTTTAATGCGCTATTTTAATAGTGTGTTGTTATTATGATAACACGTATTTTAACTTTTACCGTGTTATTTTTTACGGTTATACCTAAGTTTCAAATTGTTTTAGCAAATAAAATAATTTGCCAGACGAAATTCTCATCAGTAACCGTGCCATAACATTAACATATAATTTCGAGACAAAAGAACACGTTTCTCATCATAATATGTTATAATTTTTCGAATTCACCGCGCAAGTGCAGTTTCCGTCGGCAGTAAATGAAAAATGCCGAACTGAATTTTCGAAATGCTAGAATCATATACGTAAAATATATAGGTTAGGGAATATTTCTAGAAATTTCACTACCAGTCTCTAAATGATATGTTAATGTTATGGAGCAGTTACTGATGAGAATTTAGCCTGGTAAGTTATTTTATTTGCTAAAAAAAATTGAAATCTAGGTATAACCGTAACAAATAACAAGGTAAAAGTTTTTATTTTTCATTCCCTTCGAAATAGCTCGTAAATGTGGTTTTAGTCGTTTTGACTGCTTCATCTAGCGTGTAAAATTCCCTGTTAAAGGGTAGTTTCTCTTGTATTTAAATTTACAATATTTTATATTAGGAATATGTTGTCTATTGACTTTTTATACATGTTAGGCCACTGGTAGTGAAATTTCTAAAAATATTCGCTACCCTATATATTTTAAACACACACACACCACACATATATATATATAAACACACATATTTATATATATGTGTGTGTGAGAGGGTGTGCGTGTGTGTGAGGGTGTGCGTATGTGTGTGTCTTTGTTTCTGTGTTTGGCTCCACCACCCATTGACAATCAATGTTGGTTTGTTGACGTCCCTCATAACTTAACGGTTCAAGAAAAGAGATGATATGATAAAATAAGTATTAGACTTTAAAAAAGTAATGTCAATTCGCGCGATAGATATCTCTTCAAGGCGGTGCTCCAGCATGGTCGCATTTGAATGACTGAAGCAAATATAAAATAAAAGATAATATGCATGTGTTTTTAGTATGTATAGAGAGTCGCATTGGTGACATGATGGCAAAATACGAACCTTGAGTCACTTTATCCACAATTCTATACGTTAAATACCAATTCGGACGCAATTCTGTCAATTTAAAATTTAAAACCAATCAACGTTGGCATGCTAAAACGTGAATGCCAATCTATCTCATCTATCACCCCTGTTCCCTTAATATCAGTGAGGCATAATTATCACTTTCTGCTGTTAACAAATCCTATTTGGAAGGCGATCAGTTTGAACGCGTTGCTTAAACAAGTATTTGCTTCTTAATTAGTTACTTCGTAAATGTATGTAATATTTTCTAATAAAGGTTGTAAGCTTATCTTTGCCATCTCATAAGCCGAACCCATATATTTACATGCAATTACATGCTGATGTAAAAATCTTTACTGGAGAAAATTGCATTGAAACCTATACTTGCTTGACCATGCTATATTCATTATATATTAGCTGTCAAATGATGAGCACAAATTTTACTGGAGTAAATTCAACCAAGTTAAGATGATTGAATAACATAGGCATGCCTTTGACTTGAAAAACGATGAAGTATGGAAATAAAATACAAGATAATATGTAATCGAGGTTTGGAAAGCTTGGGCCATGATTTTAACAAAACCAGTTTTCAATATTTATTAGAAGAGAATGATGCACAGTATGTTTGCATATAAGTTAAGGTGTGAAAGACAATATTTTGTGCAACATGCAATATCATATCATTTGGCCAGTCAAGTAACACAAAAAATCCATACGTGTGTAAGTATTTATGCATATATACAAAGGACCCCTGTTAAAACACGACCAGTTGAGCTGGATATCGGATGAATCGTACAAAACCTGTTAAGACAGTTTCGGTGTTGATTTTCACTATTATCTTTGAAACAAGTGTTGCGGGAGTTTATATTCTCCGTGTAATAATAGGATACTTTAAACTCAATAAATATATTACAGTCATCATAAATATTAAACTGAGTGGATAACATAATAAAAGATCATATTTCGCTGCGCCTTACACAGAAATGTAGCCGTTGTTCTGGGATAGCACTGTATATCCTGTAGTCTGCTGTATCAGCATTTGTACAGGTCAGGTGATGAGATAATGGAACAATGATTAAAGTAAGTACAGGAAATGAGCGACATTTTATTATTACACACTTTGTTTACACTTCAGTTTCACGTACCCGTCTAAAACTAAACATTTTCATTCTAGCACTGTGCAGTTTTTCCATATTAACTAGGCTCTTAATTCGCTTACCGACTACATAGACATAAATTCGCCGAAGATCCATCTGATATTGATTTTCTTTACGAAAACAAATATTTTCTGATCGTTCAACATGATAGGATAATGCATGCTGGAACAACAACCACCATAAGGAATATAGCTACTTGTGCTGCCTTGCAATTCTTTTTAATATCTCAGTGATTGGACAACATGACTTCAAGGAAGACTAATAATTTAAAAAAGAAGCCACTGGTCCTATCTGAGAATGAGAATCTTGAATTTATAAAGAAGCTGGAAACTGAAGTTTCCTTGGTAAGAACGTAGACATTATCAACTTGCAAAATTTGTGTTGGTAGGAAAATGGGCACGTCCCTCACTTTCGAGAGACATGGTGCATCAACTACCAGTGTATAGCTAATATTCGAAGAAATCGTTGTTCAACAGGAATATTTAGTTTTTCTCACGCTTCATTTTTACAATGTGTAGATATCAGTAACAAATCCTCAAACTTAATCTTCAATTCATTCTGAATTCTACTGAATTCTAAATCCGAGATTTTCATTAACGATAAGCGTCTGGACACGTTTAATTGAACAGGAAAATGCTACTGTTTCCGAATTAAGCATACGGTTTCACATGCTTTAATCTCTCCCCGTTGAATTAATTGCGCCAATCATATCAATTTCAATTTTAATGAACCAAAGGAGCGCAATTCTTAATTCGTCTTTTTCCATGTTTCTTTTTTCGTTTTTCTCATTCCGTATTTTGTCTTGCTCGTATCCTCTCGTTCTTCCTCGTTCTTTCTCTTTTTTTTCCTTCCAAAGGTATTGAAGTGCACCTGAGCGCTGTACACAATTATTTCATTATTCTTTTTGACCCTAGGCACAAAACCCGAAATTTTGGGGGAGGGGGGGGCAATCGATTAGATCGACACCAGTATGAAATTGGTACTTAATTTTATCGACGCCGAAAGGATTAAAGGCAATGTTAACCTCGGCAGAACTTGAACTCAGAACACAAAGACAGACGAAATACCTATTTCTTTACTACCCACAAGGGGCTAAACACAGAGAGGACAAACAAAGACAGACAAACGGATTAAGTCGATTACATCGACCCCAGTGCGTAACTGGTACGTATTTAATCGACCCCGAAAGGATGAAAGGCAAAGTTGACCTCGGCAGAACTTGAACTCAGAACGTAAAGACAGACGAAATACCGCTAAGTATTTCTCCCGGCGTGCTAACATTTCTGCCAGCTCACCGCATTATAATAATTTCATTATTGTGTGCAGCAAGCTATACGGGATTGTCTGACTATTGCATTTTCAGAATTATGAAACTAATGGTAGTCCCTGTTTCCGTCTTGCATATGTACGTTTCAATTTTTGGGCACAAGGCCAGCAATTCCTGAAAAACTGCATTTACCCCAGTGGTCAACTAGTACTTATTTTATCGACCCAAAAAACGACGAATGGCAAAGTCAATCTTGAGGGAATTTGAACTTATAATGTAAAGTCGGAAGAAATGGCGGTAAACATTTTGTTCAGAGTGATGACGAATACGCTGGATTGCCGCCTTAAAAATTATTAAAGGATAAAGCTTCTTCCCGAATTATGTAGACTCATAATGTTGCTTTTCCATATTCATTGGTGTATATACTCCCCACCGTCTGGAGTGGACGCTAGTCTATCGCATGATTACCCATTTTTGCCAGCTAAGTGGACTGCAGTAAAGTGAAATGAAATGCTTTATTCAAGAATACAACACATCACAGGGTCCAGGAATCGAAACCGCAATCTTTCGATCATGAGTCTAGCACCTTACTTCTAAGCTACACGCCTCGACTCGCCGTCTTAAATCTTGCATATATATATAATATATATATATATATATATATATATACATATATATAATGATAATAATAATAACTATACAATAATATATCAATAATAATATATATATACTCCAATATAAAGCGATATTTTTATATAGTTATTATTGTAATAAGAGACTTCCAAAGTCGCTATTCATCCATGACTTACAATCTTACAATGCCTTCGTGTTTGTTTACAAATGTTATATATATATATATATATATATATATATAGTCTATCGCCCCACCACCGTACATATCTCTATGAGATATTTAGAAATTTAATATTTTTGATTTTGGTAGTCAGTGAATAAAGTTCACTGAAAATTAGATATATATATTTACGAAGTCGGGACAGGTATCTGCGGCTGGCAGGCTTCTGCTACTCTAGACCGATGATGGACAAAGATCCTGAAACATGCGTGTCTTTAGATGCAGGCCTGGCTGCTGGGAGTGCTTGTCTCCCCTTCGTAAATATATAAGAACACAGGAAAAAAATGTGTCGAAGCCATCAGGAAGCGTCGATGCTTCCTAGGGCTAAACAGCGATGGTGTAATCCCCTACTGTCACGTTAAATTGACAGTATACAACCATTCTATATATATATATATATATATATATATATATATATACACATTTATATGTGTATGTGTGTGTGCGTGCGTGTTATAGAAGGCTTATTGAATTTCGTTAATATTTATCTTGGTCAGGACGGCGAGCTGGCAGAATCGGTGTTAGTTTATTTACGTCTCCGTAAATCAGCAGTTCAAGGAAAGCGACGAATAGAATAAGTAACAGAGTTAAAGAAAATTAAGTACTGGTTTTGATTTGTTAAACTAAACTATTCAAGGCAGTGCTCCAGTCTGGCCGCAGTCCAATGACTGAAACATGTAAAACATAGAACAGAAGAAGAAAAAAATAGGCAATAAACTTCTATCTTTCCGTTGGTTCTGGTTTTATGTTTCGCTCGTCACGAAAATATATATGCAATAGCATAAACACAACGAGAGAAAAATACGAGTAATATCAAAACAAAATGGCGTGTGAAGCAAATTCTAAAGCATGTATGATAGATAGTAAAATATGGCAACATTCTATCGACATGCACGATCGCACGGTTGCTCACGCACACAAATATGTGTGTATGTGTGTGTATGTGTGTGCAAAGATATGTATGCCTATAACATTCTGTAAGAGTTGCGGCTACCTATAACTATATAACTGAATATGTGCATTTGTGTGTGTATGTATTTATAAATTTCCTCTGGGAGCATTTAAATCACCAACATAATACTGTCTATTGATCGTTTTTGCCGATATTTTTACGTAAGACATAGGATTACAGCCATAAAATACAATTATCTTCTTTATGAAGTAGAGGCAAGATATGTTTAAAGTAGTTTATTACTGTTAAGAACTTCGAGAAAGTAATTTGGTTGTATTTACGATAGTAAGAACTTGAAATATAATTAGTTTCCGAGCTAGAAAGCAAATAACATGCTGTTTATCTCCATGTCAAACCTGATCGAAGAGAATTACGATAATAAAAGACAGATTCCAGTTATGACCGCCCCAACCTTGGTTTCGGACTATATGATAATAGATAAGACAATAGAATGTGGTTTGGGTGATAGCTGGTTGATATACCGCTGAGATCGAACGAACAAACACGTAAAGGTAATTTAGACTATTGTAGCTTTAGACCTACTTAGGTTGCCGTACGGTGAAAAACGTTCCAGCCGTGACCAACCTGTCTGTAACCTGTACAACCAAATGCACTTTGCTTCATGTCTTTTTCGTTATTTTCTAATAACTTGCCTGCTATATCTAGCAGTTCAAGTCACTGCATACGGTCGCTCTCATTAGTGAAGTGGGCAGCATATTAGTCCTACATACGACGTAATAAACATCAGCCTTCTTTATTAAAGGGTTACAGTGTTAAAGATTTGTTTAATGCAGTGTGACAGATGTCTAATAACTAAGATTATATCAGCTTGTATTAAATATTAAAGAAAATATATCAAAACAAGGATATTAGTAAGTACGAGAGTCATGCATTTCTGAAGATAATAGCATTCGGTGTGAAATTTATTGGCTTTATTAGGATAGCATTAATTGGAGGTTAACCAGTATAAGTAAGTGAGGAGGCGACCAGAATATATGTACACATAGAGATATATGTACATATACAACACACAGACACAGGCGCGTGCGCACACAACTACATACACACAGACACACACAAACGCCCATAATTTCGTGTATATGTGATTTATACATAGGCAATATACAAAGTTTATATATGATATATATATATGCATATATATGTTTGACATTTCACACACACAGATACACACACACACACACGTATACAAGCGCGCGCACACACTTATATATATATATATATATATGTTCATCCATCAAAGGGTAGATGAACTCATGAAAGTCAACTGCCATCAAATACGGTGTACACAAGCTCGATTTTCATAGATCAACATGCACAGGGCATCGCTTGATTACCCTCTCAGTGAATACACCCCCTCTATATGATTAGTAAATACTTCAGGTCTGTTCAATTGTTGATTCTGTGGAAGTCTCGATTAGGTGTCGCATTCAGATAATGCTTACAGATACGAGGGGTGTTCATTAAAGATTTTCAGGAAAAGGAACTTGTACAGGAATAATCAAACATGTCTCTACATATCACATAAATTCCAGCTTTCCACTAGTATTTGTTTGTCTTTTACGGCTGCTGAAGTGGACTAAGGTATTATAATAGAGGCAGTTGAATGCAGGTCAGTGATCAGGTTCTTATACTTGAAAAGCCGTACACCAAGAAACTTTTGATGGGATGAAAGAAGTTTATGGTGACGATGCACCATTATACGCCGTAGTGAAGCGCTGGCATCGCATCGGCCGTTGCTGATGCAGCAGACACAGGAATCATATAGAGTACAAATGGTCGTTCAACAGAATAGTAATTATTTACTTTCGTTTCAACAGACCGACGAATGTTTTTCTCTTTTAACCTTTTCTATCGCTGTTAGCTCTTTATGCTCATCGAAAACAGTTAGCTGCATACACTTTCTATTCCGCTACTCTTCAACTAGCTCCTCTCTCCTTTCATGTTTCATCACTACGTGTTCCCCACCTTTATACTGGACTGGTATGTTATTCATCTTCCCTCTTTGAATTCGTAATTTCTAAATTTCTTTGCCACTTTAGCTTTTCCGTAAAATATTGACTCTCAATCATACTGATTGGGAGTCAGTTTTAAGTGCTTGCAAAGGTCATTAATTCTTTCTTGCCTCTTCCCGTACATTTAGGTGTAAATCTGTTTAACATCCTAAGTATTAGGTACAGACAAGGAACTAAACATTTCATTTTGTAACTAAATGATTTTGGGTTCGTACTCGCTGTACTGCCCATAACCTGTAGTCTTCTACCATAATCTGTGGCTCACTGAAACATCGCAAGGAAAATTTGGTTGACAGAAACTATGCGAAGACTCATCAGAAAGAGGATTCATATTCCTTGAGAAATGTAGTCTGCTGCACAGTTTTAAACAATCATTTGGCTCAACAATGCCTTTAGGCAAAATCTCTTCTGCTGCAAGCATTTAGGCTATGGCTTTGGTCAGAGGAGAACTTCATCTCTTTCTTCCACTAGTCATGAGAATCCTTGTTAAAGGCCCTGCGCATTATCATTCCTTCTCTAACTATACTGACTAAGCTAATAATAAAAACAGGCAAACATTTCATTACTTTATTTTAAAGTTTTTTCTTTATTATGTCAGTATTATACGAAGAGAAATGTCAACAGCCTGATCGACAAAGCATCAGTATAGCGGCTGATGTTATATCGATCAGCGGCTAGGTCTTCAGATAGTGCATTTTATTAGTGGGAATTTGTCTCTCAGAATCAGTGCTCAGCTAAATTCAAGTAGATACTTGAAGACAATATATTTCACTGCGATACGCACCACATCCTCAAGTCTGACCATATTATCTTAGATAACGACAGAAAACATTATATAACATAGTCGTACATAACCTCAACGATACAGGATGTTCATAGATGAAATACTTTTGAGCGTAGGTCTGCACTATCAAATTTGACTTGGAGTTAAACTACTACGTAGCTGTTTTATTAAACTCGCTTTGCTGAGTTCGAGCAATTTTGATGATATGTGTCATGACAAATACTAACAATGTTTTACTATTTTGAAATGAATTTTTGTCTTTCAGTATCTTACTCCACGAATAGGTATATTAAGCTATCGATGGGTAGTTTATCCAAAAACAAACGGACTGGATTGAATTATAAATGTATTATTATAGAGGACCTTGAACATAGGTCTCTGGGACGGTGAGAAATATAATCTAGTTTATTGCGTCTTGTACATGTCTGAAACCTATTTTATCGAAACCAGGAGGGGGAAAATATGACACTGTAGGGTCTTGAACTAAGAAAGCAAAGAAATCTTAGCAAATAAGACAAGGCATTTAATCTGTAACTCTTCTTATTTTTCCAATCCACTGCCCATTATCTCCATGCAGTAAAAGTAAACTAATTTGCACGAGTTTAAACTGCAATTGAATTCATTTCATGTTACGCTTAAGCTGACAATTCACAAGAAAATGTAATGAACGTTCCAATATCACCAAACAGACCAAAGGCATTGGTTTAGAAGAAATATTAGCGTCCCAATGTAATTGCTGTGTGATATTTTGTTTAGTTGTATGTGCTGACTTCAAACACTATAGGAGTCAACTTTGAGTGCTCTGGAGTCCAAAGAATTAATATCAATCATACACTAAATCAGCTATATCCGTTGCCTGTTTGTATAACAATGCAAGAAATCCTTATAGCAAAACTTAAGCCAGTCACTGGCTTGCTTATTCAGCAATTCAAATTCGTTGCAGTTTCATTGATGTTCGACGAAGGAATTAATCCAGGCTTAGGCATTAGACAACAGTTAATAATTATAGGAGACGAGATTTCTGTAAATCCTGCTGCCCTGAAAATTATTTCTGACGTAATTGGTAAAATTTATATTGTGAACAAATAACTTTCTCGATCATGTTACCACAAGGGTATATCATCAGAGTTAAATTTAATATGAGTTAAAAACAAAATCGATAAAATTATAATTTACAGTGAATGAATTAAATATAAATTATCGTGAACAAAGCTAGTACGCACTATGCGGTAAAAAAAAGATTGATGTGCTTAGCGACATGTGACGTCAAATCAGCTTTGCTTCTCAGCAGAAATAACATTTTTTCACCGATAATATTAAGAAAGCGATGATCATCATAGATATATCCTTTACTACTGAGATATAGAGCTGAACATGTAACAAAAGATGATAATTTATGCATATAGCTTTTCATGAGATAAACAGAAATGAATGCATGCATACACACATATACATGCATACACATATACAGAAAATAAATGGTAATATATGTGATATTCACCCGATCTTTATCTTCTGAGGTTATTTTCATGATATTTTTCCAAATGATCACTTTATCCGATAAATCAACATCGCACAACGCCATCTGTACTTTGCCAATACTGTTTCCCCGTGAAAATTTATCATGATGCACTAAAAGTATTTCCAAAGTAGACGTCCTCAGGTCTCCGGCCGGCATTTCAAACACAAATTCTTCCTCGAATTTGGGATTTAATGTACTTTTCAACACTTTACCGTTTAACTGATTCCAGCGTTTCGGCAAGATGGATACTTTACAGAAAGGGTCAACTGTACCATTATTTTCACAAGGAACCAAATCCCGTGCCTGGATAATCTTAACAGTCAACAAAGACTTGTCTTTGTTATAATGAATGCTAAAATTAAGCGTTCCACGGCCTTCCTCCTGAATGCTTGGTACTGATTTGTTCCGAACCAGCTGGAAATATAAAGAAAGAAATAAAACGTTAAAATTACACAATGTTCAAAATATTGATTCTATATTTCTCTCAAGGTCAGGTATTTGTAGCTGAGATGCTTGTATATTTTACATAAATATAAACAGTTAAAATAAACTGAAATGGTTGCAAAAAGATAATTACTTAAATCAATGAGTGCGTGACTTACATTAATAAGTGTCACTTCAGTTGTACACATACAAACGAACAAACTGGTAGGAATATGAACCACAAAATGCTTCTATCACTTATCAGTAAGTAGAAAATAGATTGAGTTGATCATGCAATACAACACTGTTGCATCATAAATCTAGTGAATATAATCAAGAACGGAAAGTCACTTCATCAAAGAATTACAGGAAGACCATAAAGGGGTTAGCTCAACAGCAATTAGAATGGGTATGGAGCAGGATGGGGGAAAATTTCAAATTTGCTGATAACCGAGAAAGACGGAAACAGAAAGCTGCAGAAAGAGACATGTGATGGTGTAACTTAGAATGAACTAAAGGTTTACTAACAACGGAAGAGGGTGTGTGCTAGTAATCAAAATCCTGGTGCACATTCGACTTGGCGGAATCTTAACAGTCACAGTATAGGGAAACTGTAGGTGCATAGCAAGATATGCAGCTTTCTGTTTCTGTGTTGTACTGCATGACAAACTCACTCTATTTTCTACTTACTGATAAGTGATAGAAGCGTTTTGTGATTCATATTCCTACCGGTTTCTTACCAATTACTCTTTTTTAATAGTCTATAACTTTTATATATTTTTAGATTATCAATAATTTCAAGAACAAACACGGGAGCTTCTGTATAGTCATTCGACTTGCTTAGAAATGGTAAGCAAATCTTCCTCAAATCACACCCTACCTTTTTAAGAAAGAAGGACTTGTGGACTAAAGTAATCTATGTATGAAAATAAGAACAAAACTGACATTTCTAGAAACTTTTTAACCATAGTTTTTTTTTCGATCAGGATTGACTTGCAGCTAAACAGCAACAGTGATGGCTTCATGAGTCAATGGTGTAGCCTCTATTCGGTTGATTACCGTGTTAGAGCTAACAGATAAGTCTTACTTCGATCACAACTCACTCTTTTAAAAAAATGTTATATGGAGCGTA
The DNA here is from genome assembly GCF_006345805.1 of Octopus sinensis. NCBI lineage: Eukaryota > Metazoa > Mollusca > Cephalopoda > Octopoda > Octopodidae > Octopus > Octopus sinensis. The sequence goes on along the minus strand of NC_042997.1, from coordinate 158,887,001 downwards.
ATGTTATAGGCATAGGAGTGGCTGTGTGGTAAGTAGCTTGTTTACCAACCACATGGTTCCGGGTTCAGTCCCACTGCGTGGCACTTTGGGCTAGTGTCTTCTACTATAGCCTCGGGTCGACCAAAGACTTCTGAGTGGATTTGGTAGACGGAAACTGAAAGAAGCCCGTCGTATATATGTGTGTGTATATGTTTGTGTGTCTGTGTTTGTCACCCCAACATCGCTTGACAACTGATGCTGGTGTATTTACGTCAACATAACTTAGTGGTTCGGCAAAAGAGACTGATAGAATAAGTACTACAAAGAATAAATCCTGGGGTCGATTTGCTCGACTAAAGACGGTGCTCAAGCATGGCTGCAGTCAAATGACTGAAACAAGTAAAAGAGTAAAGAGTAAAAGATGTTATATAGAGCAATGCAAGCCGGGATATATAGAAATATAAAATGGTCACGCCGAACTGAGCTGGGGTTAAAAGGCAATAACAAAATAATAATTCTTTCTACTATTGGCGCAAACCCTGAAATTTTGAGGGAGGCAGATAGTTGATTATATCAACTTTAGTACCTATAGTTGGAAAGAATAATTATTCGGCGTGCTAACGATTTTGCCAGATTGTGTCTTAACAACCACACCAATAATGGATACTCTTGAAAAGTATAAGAAATTTTTATTTTAAATTATAAATGTAGTTAATTGAATTAACTCAGTATATTAATAAGTTTTAGTATATAAGATAAGTTAAAATGTGCCAGTTATGGACTTTCGTTATTTTTAAAACAAATATATCTAATCAAATCTCTTTCTGATTTCAAGGTTGTTATGACAGAGGGAAAAGTGATTTTGTGATGTTAAGATTGTTCGTAAGGCAGCAACGTATTTCGTGTAATGCAACTTCAAACAAAGGTTGAGACTTCGCAACTGAAGATAATTCTTTTTCCGTACATTTGCTGATGTCTTTATAAGAACACCATACATCCTGGCCCTTTTCCAATTAAATCAGGGAGCCTTTAAGACTTTTGAGAAGATCAGGTCATTTTAAAATAATACCATTATGAGACATCCTAAAGTTATTTCTGTCCAACAGCGTTCATTGTTCCATTGCTATGTGGTATATTGGTTTCCAGTTTTGGCACAAGGATAGCAATTTCAGGGGCGGTGGTAGTCGATTACATCGACATCAGTGCTCAACTAGTACTTATTTAATCGATCCCCAGAGAATGAAAGGCAAAGCTAACCTCTCAAGGTAAAGACGGACGAAATGTCGCTAAGAGTTTTGCTTGGCGAGCCAGTGATTGTACTGGCTCACCAACATATTGCAATGCGATATATTGTCGCATTGAAACACCTCTTTATAGATACAAACAAAAATTTCAATGCTACAAAAAATTGATGAATTTTGGTCTACCAACACACATATACAAGCATATATATAAAGTATATATATATATATATATATATATTATATATATATATATATATATATATATATAATATATATATATATATAAGCCAAACACAAAATATGAACAGAATTACGAATATATTCTTTTAGATAACATCATTTATCAGTTCGCTTTTGTACAATGTTTTATGGTAAATTATATTTATGAAGCATTTCGTGACACTAGCTAATAATATAATATATCATCGAAATTGGCTTGATATAAATGAGATTTGTACGATTGTTTGACAAGACACTGCCATTTTATTGATATAAATTCTTGATAACTATCTCATAGATTGTTACTATCCTGCCTTGCTTCAATTGTAAAAGCGTCGTGAACACTTTATATATGTAAGAAGATGTCTAAACCGCTAAATGTTATAATGAAGTTGTTGTAACATACTCTTTATAGCGAGCACGAAGACTTTAATTAATCGAAATTACACCTGTACCGAGAGAGGTAAACATTGTATTAGTCCACAACTATTGCTGTCATGTGAAGATTATACCTAGTCAAGGAATACAAATTTGTAATTAAAGAATTCCAATCTTCTTTCTTCAAACTTAGTTATTTCTATGTTATATCACGAAACTCACACATGCGGCATTCTTTATAATTTTTAGAAATATAGTTATTAAAATGAATACCGACACATTTTGCTTGGTATCATGTTGAATTTCAGATTCTTTCAGCATAAAGTCAGTATTCGGATGGATGACATGAAACGTAATATCTATGTATTGGAACAATAATATTTCTGATAGTTATGGTACTGTCTACGTTAAAAACTCAATAGAAATACGAAAGCAAAAATACTGAGTTATCTCCTACTATAAGCTCAAGATGAGAGGTCTGCGAGTAGAATTTGGTAAACTCTGCAGAGCCCCTTTGTTTATGCATGTATTTATGCTTCTTTCTGTTTTTGTTTTAAATTATATGTATTCTTCTGTCTAGAAAAGAGCTGGTTTCCAATAAAGACACACATTTGTACTCCTGGGATTTGAATAACAGAAACGATACGCAAATAAGTAGATTCCCAAGCAGTCGTTTATAAATATTTTCCTTTTCACTGCTTTTTAGAGGTGTTTATAGTTGCAGGACAACTGATCTCTATGCTTATGTATGACTTTTACTTTCCTTCTCAAAGAGCTATATCGGGCGTGTCATATTTTGCATTTGGTATAAGTATTGATACTTCTTGAGCGTATCAAATACTAGGAGATACTGCCTATAACTATATCAAAGTAGATTTCCCTAAATATTGCATTGCATATTGTTTTAGCATAAACATCCTGTCACAATAGAAGGTATATTTTGGGGCAGCTGCTGACAGCTATATATAGTGTGACGTAAATGACATTTTCTCATGCACTTTGGGAGTTAAAGGGCTCCATTGATGTATATATAAGGATGTGTGTTTGAAGTGTTGTAATTTTGAGCGTATGCACGTCGGTGTTCTTCGACAAAATACATCAGAAAGAACAAACATTGACAAGCAAATCGAAAAACTAATGTATTTCTAACAAACTCCCTTGCGATGCTTGTTCGGAACTATATTACATACACTTTCTTGAGACTTCCACTATAATTAATATATCGAAACAGTGATTAAGTCGTTAGGAGTCTGAAACCCACGAAGAAATACTTCACCAATTGCAATATACATATACATGCAAAAATAAACACAAATACACACAAATACATGCACATACTCTCTCTCTCTCTCTCTCTCTCTCGCTCTCTCTCTTTCTCCCTCTATTTATTTATCTTTCTCTCTATCCCTCTCTCACACACACAAACTTCTATACATATATTCAAGAACACAACACACAAATAATTATCGTAAAGATCAGCCAAAACAATATCCAAAGTTTCAGATAAACTATAACTAAATAAATGTATTAAATATTATTTACTCTTGTTAAGACAAAAGGTAAATTGAAATGATTTTATAAACATTTTCGCCATACTTAATATGAATTTTAGAGATAAGAATCTTTGAATGATTGTCCATGTTATAATTATAAAAAATATTTCAGACTATTTTTAAATACTGTGTCTTCTGTCTTTTGTTTCATTCCTCACTTCTCAATCCTCTCTCTGTCTCCCTCTCTCAATATATATTATTTAATAAGCACATTATATGTTTTTTATGTGCTACTATTAGATTCATGTGATGAAAGCATGACAGACAAGTATTTTTTAACAGGTCTGTTGTCTCAGCACATACTTCAGGCACGGACCACATTGCATAACAAACTAAAAATGGGACGACAGGATGAGAGATAAGGCGAGAAAAGGCGCGAAAGAAGTAGATAAAAAAGGTAAAAGGTTGCAAAAACGGAAAACAACAAAGAAAACAGAAAGAAGCAGATTAGAGTTATTTCGCCTTTGACAGTAAAATAAAGTTGAAAAATTAGTGGCTTAGAGTTTGTGGTACAGCAGTTCAGTTTGTAGAGGGTAGCACTTTCCAATTCGTCAACAGGAACTTAGACATATGCTTACAACCGCTGAAAATTTCGGATCTAGAAGTCAGTATTTTGTTAGAGTTGTTAGATCTGAAAGGAATCTGAGTTCTTTCAGTTACGCCTAGCTTACATGCCTTTGATCTGTTATCATATGGTGTAGAATTTTCGACTATTTCCCACTTTATCATATGTAGTGTGGCGTTCGACTTCAAACCCCATACGTACCTACCCAACTTAGCTTTACATTTGTCCTTGTGTTGGAAGAAGAATATGTAATTAGCATAGCGATTTTTGAATTCACCTTCGCATAGTCCGATATAGCTCTTCTTATCGGTTGTGTTATCATCTAGCGTTGATGTAACCTCTGCGTCATATATGCTGGATTTAATCATGCTTCCCTGGTCTAGTGGATAGATTCCTGAGTCTCAATAGATATAACTGTGAGTGGGCTATTGGTGTCGTTCTCGTGAAATGGTGCTTTTCATATTGAGACACTAGCTATATCAGCATCTATTAAACATTTTCCTATAACTGTGATTTTCTGGAAAATGTTTGTCCAAGAGAGAATCAATTACTTATGTTAGTTTTTACAATAAGAGAAAAGAAGTGGGGCAAACAACTTATTTTCCTGTGTCTATTTTTAGATCTATAATTTTCTCTTTATCACAGGTTTGGTTGGAGCGCCTGGGGCCTTGCACGCGTAGCGGGATTACTATCTGCTGCCTGTGGTACCATGTTATTCGTTGGCTGTGGCAAGGAAGCAAACTTTTTGTAACAGTTCTACAGGGAACTCTATTCCAATTTCCTTTATATTTCTATTGATGCCTTCTGATACTGTTTTCAAGGACCCAACAATAATTGGCACTATTTTAAGCCGGGCTATTTAGTACTTAAGAGGGTTGTATTTATTTATCTTTTCGCATTCCTTCTTGACCATTTGCGCTAACTATATAGCATTTATTATGAACATTGTCCACCACCACTAGGTCCAGTTTGTTATGTTCTAGCACCTGATCTGTTTGGATTGGGAAATTTCAAAGGAATTTACTAGTCTCCGACTTTTCCACACTCTGCAGTTTATAGGTGCCATACTAGCGACTATAGGTGCCATACTTGAACTGTGATAGTGGAAATTAATTTTGGTGTCTTATCCGTTGTATACTTATCCTCGAGTATTAAATATAATAAAATCATAGGTAATTGAGTCATATGGTGAATTAAATTGCATTGCATATGTTATAAACTATATGTTATGGTATGTAGAGTGCTATATGTAATTACTATCCCTTGAAAACACCTGCCTAATTCTTCTGATTTCATCATATTTTTGGTGATTAAAATGTTTTTCCTTTCTATGATGTTCTACCCTACCGATGTATATTTGTACTGGCCTTTATTTAAGTAAGTCTCCTAATGATATACCCCCTAGAATCTATATAATCATATACGTAATGGCACCTGTAACATTGCAACTTATAAAATCTCTTCAGTCTGAATAACTCTAACTCTCATTACGCCCATACCTACTGTCTCCTCTTTATCTCTTCCCTACCTCAAATTTTAATACCTTGTCTCTTCAAATGTAAGTTATATATATTTCTTCTTATTTTCTATAAATTCTTATTAAAATGTTTTCTTACTTTGATATACTTAGCTATTAACTTCTTACTGTTCTTAAATAGAAATTTTTTAACTACTTAGGTCTACATGCATATATATATATATATATATATATATATATTATATATATATATGTAGATCGTTAGCCATCTTTTCTCTCCTTGTTTCTCTCCTTGTTTTTTCTGTGTCCCTTTCTGTAGAAGAGCGTAGGCTCGAAACGTAAAAGACTTTTTCTATTCCTGAGCGCTATACTAATACATTTGTTTGTTTTGTACACCACCTGTCTTCGTCTTTTTTTTTTTTTTGTAAACTTTCCCTTTATATATATATATATATATATTATATATATATATATATATATATATATATATATATATTTATATGCATTACATCTGTAGATAAGTACAATAATTAATAACTGAATTAATAGGATGCTACACGATCTCTGCCTCAAGGTGACATATTTAAAAATTTTCTGGATCATCAGGATTACTACTTTTTTCGTTGTTCAACATTGTATTTCGTATTTCCGATATTGCAAGATGGAAACTGGAGTGCTTGAATTTGAGGTTACAGGGCACACATTCTGTTTCACTATCTTTTTAAACATTTCGTTTAAGTGAAGTTACTTCATTTGACTTTTTTGTTACTCTATAATTCATCAAACACCAAATAAAAATTCATTAGCTCTTTCTGTGTAGTGAATGTAATCGCTTCTCCCACGAATTTGATTAACTTGTCAATCAAATGTCTTTCAACGACAACTGCTTTGTTTTCATCACTTCTTTTGTATTTATCAGCATTAAGAGTCTGAAGTTAGCACAAAACCAACGACTCTTTGTTGACATTCATCTATTTGGTTACATTTTTTTCATTTAGATAACTTGCCATTTCCTTGGCAACAGGTCCTGTGACACTTTTTGCATAGTCAAGCAAATTATGAAGAACTTTATTTCGTTTGATACAAGGAATCCTGTAAAATCATTGTCAACACATTTATCTAGTGAATTTTCAAATGTCAAAATATGTCACTCTTTAGCAATGAACCAAAAAACATCTTTCGTTTGATATTCATACAGACTTACTTGCATTTATTGTATCTAACATGCGTTTTATGAAAAGCGACCGGTATTTCGTCTTTATAGAGCAGAGTCTTTATGGGTCATGCAACTGAATAAGTGAACTACAATTTTGGTGGTAAATAGACTGTGCAAACATTTTTCTTAAATGTAAACTTAGCTTTGGTATGCGCTGAACAATCGTGCTCAATTCTAAAATGCAAAAACACGGTACACACAACGTCACCTGTTGTCACGCAGGTGGGTGTGATGGAGACTACATAGGTCAAACTTGATTGACCTTGAGGGACAGACTGGCGATACACAGGCAACAATGCCGGGAACCACGACCAGGAAAATTCCCATTAGCAAACACCTAGATCAATGCTCCGCAGATATAAACCCTAAATACAAAATCTTCCCTATCTATCAATGTACTAGAAACACTTCAACCCAAATCCGATTGAATAAAGAAAATATGCTCTTTAAAAAAATATAAACTGCAACTAAATCTCCTTTAATAACACACTAGAAAGAAGAAAACCTCAATCTCTCCATAAATAAAAAAAACAACAACCAGATACAACAGACATAGTTCGAAAATTCTAGAGACAAGCTCTCTCCTGGATTTCGAAATCCCAACCTCAAATCACTATACAATAATACCATACACCTCAAACACCATTTCTCACTACATCAATGAAATTTTACCTCTGAACAGAACCAGACCCTCAGAAAAACTGACTCATTAAGAGAATTAACTAACCAGAATGGTTGATGACCATTGGGAATAAACTAACAACCGAGTCCCTTCAGGGAAATCAACCAAGCAGAATGCCAAACTTGACTAAAACAAAAACAGGTTCTTTATTAAAATAATGTGACGTCACGAAACCCACTACCAATCAAAACCTGTTCCTATGTACCCGGATCCAACCAAGATAATCTCTGATTTCCCCAATACTCCGTTAAAAGTGAAAAGACCAGTGCGCGACAGACGAAAGAACTACACGCAAGATGACAGAAACTGTAAAAGAAAATTTTTTCTCCTTTTATTTTTCCTTTCTCTTGTCTACGTATTCTATAAAAACTCAATATGATCGAGCTTTTAGCAATGTGCATTTATTATATTCTTCGCCGAACATTTACTTTGATATTATCTATCCCTGTAATTGAATTTTATATTAACGTTTGATCGTTTAAATATGTTTGTTCGATGTCTACTTCGTAACTTTAAACTGCGTTAAAATCCCATTGTTTTATAAACACTTCTAACATATATAAACTAAAAATTGTTGTAACTAGTCTGGTATGAATGTGAATAAAACTATTTAAAAACAGCTACACATTTTTCATATTCAAGCGAATTTTCAAAAACAAATTCTATATTTTTCCTGCGTGACAATACACCTCTTCTTTCCATAAGTATAGGGTGATTTGGGTAAATTTTCGCCATTTTATATTTTTAATTTCACGCATGTACATTGGTTATTTTTGATTCGGTCGACTGCACAGTACAGTAGAGTGCGGTCAGTAAAACACTGACATCATATTGTGACAGATATATTTACTAAAATTCCATAAAAATATCTTGAAAATACTAAAGAGTAAATTTATTCAATAAAATCGCCATTGGCTTCAACCACGGCCTCCAGACGACACTTCGAAATCTTCTGCAGCTCTTCTGAACGGTCTCCTTGTTTAAGATGCTGAATGCTGCTATAATCCTTGCGTTCAGTTCATCTTTGGTTTTACGAGGAGTTTTGTTGGTCTTCGCTCAACTGCGTCCCGCACATAATAATCAAGGGGTTGCAGTTTGGGGAGTTAGGTGGTCAGATGTTAGGGGTGATGTGGTCGCTGAAATTGTCTGACAGCCCTGATTGGGTTCTCCTGCTTGTGTAGTATGGTGCAGAGTCGTGTTGCCAAACATAGTGTCTTCCAGCAGACACCCACTTGACTCAGCGCAGCACTACCCCCTCCAGGCACTTGATGTAGGCATCCGTTTTGAGTTTGAGGCCGTGCGGGGAAGATGAATGGAGGTATAACGTCGTAATCATTAGCGATCCCTTCAAACACTATGATGTTGACTGGATTTTTGATTTTTAACAGTCTCGGTACGTGTCCTCAGACTGCACTGTCCTCAGATTGACTCCAAATCACTCTGAAATGTATGTTCCTCTTGGAGCTTCCATCGCGAATGCCAAGTAGTATTGCATGTCATTTCCAAATTTCATGGTGTCGTTTTACTCACAGACAGTGCCCAACTGACCACATGATACTGTGCAGTCGACAAAATCAAAAACAAAAAATGCGCATGCGCGAAATTAAAATAGCAAATGGCGACAATTTACCCATCGCAGACTGTATTATGTATACATGTATGTGTGTAAATATGAATGCATACATGCACACACATTTATACACATGCATTCAACTACATACACAAACATACACAACTCTCACCACACACATCCGGTTGAACCATGCAAAGGGTGGTGTTTTAAACATTCATTAGAACATTTTCTTACATAGATCTCAATTTAAAAAACTGGAAACTAATATAAATATTTTCATATAAAAAATATGTCTAAACATGTAAGTTTATGCGCGTGTCAGCGTGTTTCAAGAGTGTATGTGTAACAATGTGACTGTGTGTATGTACTTATGTCTAGGTTTACACTGTTGTTTTCTTATATTTATGTTGTATAACGTGTCTTTCGGGACTTGATTTCATCTACATTGCATAGTCACTATAATGTAATGATGGAGATTAGTTAAATTATATATAAAGTGTGAATACGTTTTTTTATGACCTAGCTATACGTTAGAATATACAACTCCGATTTATAGGAACAGAAGCGATATTTCTGTTCATTATATGTTTGTTATCTTTAGAAAATGGAAAAAATATAATATAAAGTATAACATTTAATTATAATTAATTTCATATTCATTTAATTTTTACACCAGTCTAATTTATTTGAATATTGCCTCGTAAATTTATTTAGATATTACTATCATAAATATTAATGAGTTAATCATGACAAGAAATTTTTTTTCAGACAAAATGTTAATTCGAACATATAATTAGAATAAAACCCTTAATTACTAGGCGCAATAAAATATATGCTTTGACTGCAGCATTCAGAAATAACAAAGTAAATTAGTCTATATTTTTCGTTAAATGTTCTGAATAAATAATTTAAATGTAGCACGAAGTACTAAATGCTCTTTATATAGGAAGCATAGGAACATCAGAACAGCTTAATTGATTAATAGTTTTAACATATTTGAGATTTAGAGAAACTTTTCTCTTTTTTGGTGTTATCTAATTTTATAGAATTTATTTATTTAAAAATACAGGCGAATAAGCTAAGTAAATTGTAAAGTTCAAACTATTTAGTAAATCAATTATCTCAGATCAACTGTCCGTCAATTGAATTTTATTTTACCGATTTTATCTTTGTTCTCTTCACTGCACGTAACGGTATATTTTATAGACATTTCTCGTAAAGGCAAGGTCCTAGACAATTGATTCGAACCTAGACACCACTAAAAACTTAGTTGTATATATTTTAAATGACGAAAAGCAAAGTTAACTATTTAATGCAATGAATTTAGAGTATTGAACACCTAATTATATAAAAGGTGTAGTTAACTAGTCAAATCATTGAGTATGTGAGTCCCGTTAAACTATAAATTCTTGCAACCTATCTCTCGTGTCAGCAGTGCTTGCCTTTCCGGTATCTATGGTTGAAGCGGAGATAATCAATCCGAAATGGATGAATCCCACAATCTGGTTAGGTAGCACTGTAAGCTCACTTAGTATATTTACACCTATTTGTCTCTGCGAGAAATTTTCTCCATGACAAAATACAGTCAATGGCTTTCTTACTGGATGAAATATGTCTCAAACATCGACTAACTGAAGTAATCGACTAACAAGCCAGCAAATTATTTTCACTACTCTTGGAGGCAGGTCGGGCGACAACCATAGGAACTTCTTCCATAGTGCAACATCATAAATCTCTCTCTCACTCTTTCTCTCTGTCTCTTTATATATACTCTTACTCTTTAACCTTTTACTTGTTTCAGTCATTTGACTGTGGCCATGCTGGAGCACCGCCTTTCGTCGAGAAAATCAACCCCAGGATTTATTCTTTGTGTGCCTAGTCTCTTTTGCCGAACCGTTAAGCTACGGGGACGTAAACACACCAGCATCGGTTGTCAAGCGATGTTTGGGGGACAAACACAGACTCACAAACATATACACACACGCATACATATATATATATATATACATATATACGACGGGCTTCTTTTAGTTTCCATCTAGAAAATCTACTCACAAGGCTTTGGTCGGCCCGTGGCTATAGTAGAAGAAACTAGGTGCCACGCAGCGGAACTGAACCCGGAACCATGTGTTTCCTAAACAAGCTACTTACCACACAGCCACTCTTACACCTATAGCTACTTATCACACAGCCACTCCTACATATATATACACACACATATATATATATAGTTGTGAGGGATGCGTGGTCTGGTGTGAAGGGTGTTGCACATACAATAGGTAGACAGTGGTTTCAATTCCCAGACCGAGTGGCAAGTTGTTTTCTTGACCAAAAACACTTTATTTTAGGTTGCTCCAGTCCGGCTTTCGATCAAGTGGGGAATGTTACCCTGCTCGCCTGGCCAGCGGAGTGTCCTCATTTGAAGGCTAAAGCGCATTGTGACCAGTGGTGTATAATATCTGACAGTCCGCTCGGTGATATGATCACGTTATATGTGTACACACAAGCACAACACCCTCCACACACACATATAACTACATTTATGTCAAAAAGAAAGAGTGAGAGAAAGTGAGAGAGGGAATTGAATAAAGAGAAACCTGACACCCTCTCTCTAGATATGCACATCTTTAAGATTATCAAAATCTAACTTCCAAATTGCTTTGCTTTGATTTGTTAAGTTAACGCTTTGGAAGAATCAAAGCAAAATTAACAATGATGAACTGTGTTAGAATTTAACATAACCTTATCTGTTAATCTCACTATTTGGAACAAGCATTTGGGGCCAGCCTAAATTCTTACGTGGCACACGTACTCTAAACAGTCATTAAAAATTACGCACACACACACACACACTCATATATATATATATATATATATATATATATATATATATATATATATATATATATATATATATATATATATATATATAAAAGAGCTTGTTAAAGTCTCACTGACAACTTAATGATCTTACAAGTCATTTCACTGAAAACGCTAAGTGCCAAACCGACATGATTACAATTTATCTCCGTAGAGAGGAAATTATTAGATATCGATCGCTGTTAAGCTAAAAGATTCCGTTGATAAACAAGTAAAAAAATGTAACAGACTTTAGAATAACATTTTTCCACATCGTATTTCAACTGGTTGTTCATAAACTCTCGACATACTACGCCAGCGCAACTCGCTTTAGATTACCATATTTTGTTTTTAAATGGTAGCCCTTTGGCTGTCGATGATTGGAACCTTTCACTTACTTAGATAACGCATGAAAATTTAAGCCTCTATGTTTTCATACTAGCTACTAAAATTAACAGCTAAAATCTTTTTTGCCATTGACAGTAAACTGCCCACGTAGGGTACATTGGATAATTTAGTCTGAGATACCCATAAAATGACAAGATGGTGGTGATTGGAACACCTTTAATCATATATTTGTTCGGAAAGAGCTGAGACTTGTCTGTATAACAACGGCAAAACATTTTGCAATTTCTAGAGCTATACTTTACATTGTCGAGCGGTTACTGTTTACATCTCGTTCAGAGATTTAATAATGCTTGCAGACAGTTTTTCGAAATCAGTGACGGAAGTTACTAGAAAAACACTTAAGTAGTTGCATACAGGCTTTCCCTTTCATCGTAATCCGGTGATTACCGCCCGTTGACAAGAGACAACAACCTCGAAACTGCGGCCCAGTGCGTATCACTTAGGCTTACGAGAAAGGGATGGCCTCCCTTTACAAATGCCATAAGGACACAGATAGTGTGCCTAAAGCCAGCTGGAGACGATGATCTCCTGGGGCTAAAAGCTACAGTAACACCCACCCTTTGTGGTTAGCCATATTGTGATGGCTATTATACTTTACATTGTCGAGCGGTTACTGTTTACATCTCGTTCAGATATTTAATAATGCTATTGTGAAACTATTTATCATAAAAGAAGGCGGCTAATTGGCAGAATATCTCTTGTGCTGGACATAGGACTTAGAAGCATTTCTTCCGCCTCTTTACGTTCTGAGTTCAACGGCTACTACAGTCGACCTGCTCTTCATTCTTTAAGGGTCAATAAAATAAATACTGGTTAAATACTGGATTCGATGTAATCTATGTCCCCCTTCACTTCAAAGTTACTCATTTGCGAAAACTCCTACGAATATTTACCACAAAAGAATTGCTTAACTATGTCTTATCCTGAGCAGATAGTATTTAAGTTCTGAATCAATACTAAATCCAGTTTTGGTAAATTTCTGTTTTGTAATTCACCAGTGGCAGGAGTGGCTGTGTGGTAAGTAGCTTGCTTACCAACCACATGGTTCCAGATTCAGTCTCACTGCGTGGCACCTTGGGCAAGTGTCTGCTACTATAGCCTCGCTCGACCAAAGCCTTGTGAGTGGATTTGGTAGACGGAAACTGAAAGAAGCCCGTCGTATATATATATATGTATGTGTGTGTGTGTGTATATATGTTTGTGTGTCTGTGTCTTTCCCCCAACATCGCTTGATAACCGATGCTGGTGTGTTTACGTCCCCGTAACTTAGCGGTTCGGCAAAAGAGAACCGATAGAATAAGTACTAGGCTTACAAAGAATAAGTCCTGGGTCGATTTTCTCGATTAAATGTAGTGCTCTAGCATGGCCGCAGTCAAATTACTGAAACAAGTAAAAGAGTGGCATGTGTACGTTCATTATTCCAGTTATTAATAAAATGCGTACTGGTGTGGATAAAGTGACTATAATTCTCCCCCTTTCAAAATCAGTATCCTGTCTTGGAAGTTGTCATTATTGGAAATTCTATAGAAGAGTGGTAAACACTGGTTACAGTTTTCATTCTTAGTTGAAGTCATTTTCATTTACGCTCTTAATGTTGAAAGTTTGAATTCAACAGTTTCTCGTTTTACTTTTGAAGAGTCGTATGTTAAAAAATAAAATGTTATTTTGTAATATACAGTACGTTAGAAGAGATCACTGATGAAACCATCTCCTCGCAGTGTGTCCGGAGGAGGAATCAACCATAGATAAGCATGAAACCTGAGTATCTACTTCTAGGGAAGCACAACTGGTAATCTTGCTAATTCTTCCCTCGGCGTGAAATAGTATCAATAAAAATATAAAAGCACCATTGCTCAATAGAATATAATAGAAAAATATATACATTACTTTACACAATGAAGCATGATAAAAAATAATATAGCTCTATCCATTCTTGTATATATTTATTATGTATTTGTTCGGGATCTGAATAATTCATTAAAACTTTTATATAAATCCCTATTCGGCCAAGCATTAGAAAATAATTGATTGAATAATGGTAAAGGAATATAATTGATCGAATAATGGTAAATTGAAAATGACGAAACTGAAGTCCAGTATGCGCATGTGGTTATAATGATGAAATCGCATATAACAATGAATTAAAAATGACAGATTATTCTTTACCAAATCCTCATAGGGTTATATAAAACAATTTTAGAAATAATTAAAAAAAAATATTTAGATCAAATAGAATGTTTAATAAATACCACCCGAAAGCTATTATAATTTAGTTTGTTCAAGCGATCTTCATACATATTATTTAGTCTTCGGTTAGTTTCTAATTGCAAATGTAAATATGATTTCAGCAAAAATATTAGTTATAAAATAACATAAATCATCAAAATAAAACGCTGGCAAATTTAAAAAATGAATACTATTAAACTTAGTTGATAAATTCATCAGACGTACATCTATCTGTCATTGTGTTTCCGGTTGATTAACGGTTTTTAAACTACTGACAGTAAATCGAAATGATAGAACTCTCTTCGCTTATAATTAGAGTTTTTCCGCTGTGAATAACATCTATAAATGCCCATCACTACATCTCCCTCTTAAAAATTCCCACCTCTCACTACCCTCTATTTTATAGTTTTATTCATCTTCTAATTTTTCTAGATACATATGAACGAACAAATATTGTTTTCTCAATGATGAGTGATATATTTATTTTTGACTACAGTTGACTGGCAAACAGACGCATTTTACAAAAGTTGGAGATAACGAATTTCGATTTAGATTAAAAATATGAATAAATATGTTCTTTATCAGTACTGAAAGGTAATCTTCTGGAGAATTAATTTAGCACCAAAACTGAACAATAAAAAAAATTGTAAACTCGCTCTTTACGAATCCTCTACACAAAAGTATGATGTTTATCAAAATATATATCTTTTGCTGGTGTGTTTATCTGAAAGCTTAAGCAGACTGGTTCTGAGTTGTAGATGACACGCACACAAAATATGCACGCATAAATGCCCGGTCACACAAGTGCATAGAAACACACAACAGAGAGAGAGAAAGAGAGAGAGAGAGATTGGGTGTATGTAAGAGACAGAAAGTCAGAGAGAGAGAGAGAGATTGAAAGAAAGGGAGAAATGAGACAGAAATACAAACAGAGCGCCAGACATAAAAGAAGAAAGAGAGGAGGAAAGAATGAGTGAGAACATGCTATATAAACCAAAAGATTATTGATACTAAAACCATATGTGTGAACAATCTCTATCAACTCCAGACGGTATATATTTTATGGTAATAACAATCCAACAAGTGCATCGGTCGAGTTTGAACAGTCAACTGCTCATAAATGCATGCTTGTCACCCTTTTCCAAGATTCCGCTTCCTATCCGAAACATGGGCTGACACACCTTTACACCGGTATTATCCATGGTGTTACTTGTCATAATACTAATGCTATTGGTACTTTTGCTAATACTGCAAGGATTTTCTCGTTGACAAATCTCATCGGTGACATCTACAATCAAAAGCATTCCAGCCTTGACTATTTAGTCGTTTTGAGGCTTCTCCAGAGGAATATTAGTTAATATTAGTCAATTTATTTATTTAATGTGTGTGATTTAGTGGTTAGGGTGTTGAACACATAATTGTAAGATATGACGTTGAAGATCTGACTGCTTTTTCTTGGTGTTCTGAGATCTTAAAAATTCATAATTTGCCACTTTATCATGGGTTGTCTGACATTATTGTTTTATTAATATATCACAGCTCAGAATTATATATTGACAAATGTCAGGAACGGCTATGGGCACAAAATTTGCGTCCACGTATACCAACTTGTTCTTTAAGAAATTCTTAGCAACCTTGGGAAAATAATTCAGCTTTTTTAAAAGAAAACTGAAAGAGGTTTCTAGATGGTTGTTTCATTTGTGGAAGGAAAATATTGAGAAACTGAAGCAATTCCAAAATCTTATGAACAACATAAATCCTCACATTCAATTCATCATGGAATTTGGCAAAAGTTTTCACACTACCGGAAACCGGCATATACTTTAAACTCACCGACGCACGACAATAACTCCTATTCACATCATGTTACCCAAACTACACACAAAGCAACAGCCAATTCAGTCTAGCTAAACGAACAGGCACAATTGTATCAAACCCTGAAACGAGAGACTGAAGATTAAACGAAATATAAGAAATACTTATAATAAGAAAATACTCCATAAAACAGCTTGAAGTTGCAATTCAGAACTCCAAAGAAACTGATACTTAAGAACTCCGAACAACAAAACCGAAGGAAAGATAGTATCCCATATATTTTAATCCAAGAAAACCGAATATTTCACGAACATATATCTAAAGATACAGAATCGTAAAAAAAAGAGCATTGACTAATGCAAATATATATACTCAAAGGGCTGACCCAAAAGTATGTAGATGATTAGAAGATTCCGAATTTCATTTCATTTACCTTTCAAATTAGAAAGGAGTTTCCCTGAAATTCGTACAACCCAATCTGCATTACAACGTGTAAAGATACCGAGAATACTATATCGGACAAAGGGGTATGACACTAAGAAAAAGAATGACAATACACTGACATCAGATCAGGGAATCATGCAAAAGAAATAAACCACTAAATGAACATACATAACTGTCGGGAACATATCATACAAAGCAATTCTGTTTTCCCTTTTCACAAGTGCAGTGACCCAATGGCGAAACAGAAACTAAACAATAAACATCTTTCTTGCGTTCTATATTCTGACCATGTATACATCGACTGTTACTCATCTCATATGCATAACTGAAAGAATGTATGTGTATATGTGTATATATATATATGTTTGTGTGAGAGTGTATGTATATAACTGTATTATATATATATATATATATATATAAAGTTAATCCAAACAAGAAAGCACAAAAAAACACAACAACGCGAGGACGTGGAACAAATATAGTATTATTGGACGCTCAGTAAAGAAGGAAAGAACGAGGGCTTAACGTTTCAAGCGGAGCTCTTCGTCGGAAACATAGGAGAAGGAAAGATCCAGAGAAGGGAAGACAGACGAAAAAAATCGCCAACGGTACACACGCGGTCACATTTTGAATGTATATATATATATATATATATATATAGGCATTTATTCTGTATGTGTGTATATATATATCGTTGCTATTATGCAAAAGTGTCGTAAGTCCAAAACGTTGCTTTTTCAGAAAACGTAAAAATAGTTTCACCATTCCATTCCTTTTTACATTAGCAAGTGTAAACTTAATACTAATACTTTGTCGGGTGCATTAAATGGTAACTCCATGCACGTATGATATTTTCAGTCAGAATATTTTTGCAAAACTGTCGCACGCGGGACTTCCTACACTTTTGAAAAAATTCTAAACCGTTGTACTACATTTTGACAATTTTCATTTAAAGCAGCTGGAGATACGATAGTTTGACCAAAAGAACCGGCTATTGCAAGCCAAATTAAATATTGCAAAAAAACGCATTTGGCCAAATTTGGAAATACGACAGTTTAACATAATATTAACGATATATGTGGGCGGACGGTGAGGGCGTATATGTATATATGCATAAATATGTACGCATATATGTGTGTATATATGTATGGAATGTAATTATTCATATATGTATTTATATATATAATATATATATATATATATATATATATATATATATATATATATATATATATATATATATATATATATATATATATATATGTATATATATATATATAATGTTGCTTGTTTTTTCTTGAGCCATGCCTGGCTCATAAGCGCCGGTTTCCTGGTTCCATTGGTGAATAGGTTCCCCACCTGGACCGGACGCCGGTCAGCCGCAGGTGAACTGTTCGATGCAAGAGGAAAGAGTGAGAGAAAGTTGTGGCGAAAGAATCAACAGGAGTTCGCCATTAGCTTCTGCTGGAGCCGCGTGGAGCTTAGTTGTTTCGCCCAAAAACACACACATCGCCCGGTCTGAGATTGGAACCAGCGATCCCTCGATCGCGAGTCCGCTGCTCTAGCTACTAGGCCATGGGCCTCCACATACATATACGTGTGTGCGTGTTTGTATGTGTGTGTGTGTGTGTGTGTGTGTGTGTGTGTGTGTGTGTGTTTATGTGTGTGTTTGCGTGCGTGCGTGCGTGCGTGCATGCGTATGTTAGTGTACATATGTGAGTATATCTCTCTGAATACGTATTTGGACCAAAACAGAATTACAAACTGTTGAGAGGTCAACTTCATCATTGTACTAGATTTGACCGACAGTAACAAAAGCAACGACACCAGCACAAATATCAACTACAATAACGCAACCAAAAAATTTTGGAGTGACACTCTCGTGGAATATACAACACCCTTCTTTTAAAGGTAAATATCTATTACTTTAGATCATAAACGACGAAAAACCACAAACAAAAATTTCGTCCTTTATTTTGGGAAGGTCATAAGAAACATGTCTGTATAATTGTTAAATCCTGCATGGAAAAAGTATGAAAAAATTACTTGAAAGATCGTAGGTGAAATCAACAAAACCAGATCTAGGTCAGTTAAAACCAGATCTAGGTCAGATATTTATCCTTTGCTGCAAATTCCAACTTTAGACGCAAAACTAAAATATATATATGCTAAAAGCTTTACCTATACAAAAGACTCGAAGCAATATGTGATTTTTTTCAATCTTTTCTTGTTTCCTTCTATTCTTCCCAAAAGATTTGTTATATATTCTTCTATTATTTTACTTGTTTCAGTCATTTGACAGCGGCCATGCTGGAGCACCGCCTTTAGTCGAGCAAACTGACCCCATGACGTATTCTATGTAAGCCTAGCACTTATTCTATCGGTGCCTTTTGCTGAGCCGCTAGGTTACGGGGACGTAAACACACCAGCATCGGTCGTCAAGCGATGTTGGTGGGGACAAACACACAATCACATACACACATACATACATACACGCACACGCTTATATATATATATATATATATATATATATATGTATATACGACGGTCTTCTTTCAGTTTCTGTCTATCAAATCCACTCACAAGATTTTTGTCGGCCCGTGGCTATAGTAGAATACACTTGCTCAAGGTGCCACACAGTGGGACTGAACCCGGAACTATGTGCGGCTAAATGGTTATATAAATGATATATCAAACGAAAACGTATATCAATATAATTTTACTCGAACTATGATACGAAGACATCTATTCTGTGAAAACCTGTCTGTATGTTTTTGTCCACTTAAAAACCTAGAATGCAATTATTCTCCTCTTATATATATATATATATATATATATATATATATATATATAGAGAGAGAGAGAGAGAGAGAGAGAGAGTGAAGGCGCAAAAGGCTCAATGGTTAGGGCAGCGGACTCGCGGTTGTAGGATCGCGGTTTAGATTCCCAGATCGGGCGTTGTGAGTGTTTATTGAGCTAAAGCATCTAAAGCTCCACGAGGGGCAGCGGGGGTGAGTGGTGAACCCTGCTGTACTCTTTCACGCTGAAACTCCTCGAGAACTATGTTAAGGATATTTATATATGTGGAGTGCTCAGCCACTGACCCGTTAATTTCACGAGCAGGCTGTTCCGCTGATCGAATCAACTGGAACCCTCGTCGTAGTAACTGACGGAGTTCCACGATATATATATATATATAGATAGATAGATATATATAGGTGCAGGCGTGGTAACAAGCTTGCTTCCCAGCCACATGGTCTAAGGTTCAGTCTCTTGGGCAAGTGTCTTCTGCTATAGTCTCAGTCCGACTAAAGCCTTGTGAGTGGTCTTAGAGGGAAAATGAAATATGTGTGTGTGTGTGTGTGTGTCTGTCTGTCTGTATGTGTCTGTGTCCTATGAAAGAAAATTACAAATTTACTAAATTGAAACTGCATTACATAAAAAGATGGTATTATTGCAATTAGACTTCTCTTCTGACCAAATAGCGCAAGTGTTGTATCTAGAATCGAACTTGAAAAGTCATTCCTGCTGTGTCGGCTGTCTTTTCATGATATTTAGGACTTCATTAGTTAATATTTCATTTCATTTAATTAAAATAGTAGGGAGTGAGCTAAATGAGATTTGTTGCTATCCTAATTCTTCCTCGTTGGCTAGTCTTAAAATACCATGTTTATACACGATCGAAGAATTTTCGCATTTGCAAATATTAAAAAGATATTTAAGAAAAGCGCAAAATCTCGTTTATTTCTATAAGCCTAAGAGGCTCTTTGAACTTGAAAGAAATCAATAATATAATTGGGTATGGCTGTATCATCAAACATGCTTGTGCACAGTCGATGCGGCTGTAATTGCAGCGAAAACATATAATAATCAAAGTCATGCTGCCACAGAAAAAATATTTAATGTGAACGATTTTGGAGACCGCCAGATTGTTTGCGTCATGACAGGGAATTATTTTTTATTTTCGTACTTTGTTGACGCAACAGCAAGTTCTGCACCTCACATTTCCATACCCCCAACAAAATATTGTGAAATATAATATATTCAGTTTAGCAAATGAGATTACTCAAAATTCACAGCTTATGATGAACAACAATTTAGTTTATTGATTAACTGGCCCCATCACTGATTTCCGATGGTTGAAAGAATTCCACCATCTATTATTACTCCAAAGCATCGGTATATTGATTGTCTTACCGATATATATATATATAAAAATGGATAGATAGATAGAGGGGGAGAGAGAGAGAGAAAGAGAGTGGCACACGTATTGCAATATATATACACGCACACACACACATATATATATAATATAAATAATATATGCATATCCATATATACATACGTATATGTACAACCTTACATCTATACGTATATATATATATATATATATATATATATATGTGTGTGTGTGTGTGTGTGTGTGTGTCTGTCTGTCTGTATGTGTCTGTGTCCTATGAAAGAAAATTACAAATTTACTAAATTGAAACTGCATTACATAAAAAGATGGTATTATTGCAATTAGACTTCTCTTCTGACCAAATAGCGCAAGTGTTGTATCTAGAATCGAACTTGAAAAGTCATTCCTGCTGTGTCGGCTGTCTTTTCATGATATTTAGGACTTCATTAGTTAATATTTCATTTCATTTAATTAAAATAGTAGGGAGTGAGCTAAATGAGATTTGTTGCTATCCTAATTCTTCCTCGTTGGCTAGTCTTAAAATACCATGTTTATACACGATCGAAGAATTTTCGCATTTGCAAATATTAAAAAGATATTTAAGAAAAGCGCAAAATCTCGTTTATTTCTATAAGCCTAAGAGGCTCTTTGAACTTGAAAGAAATCAATAATATAATTGGGTATGGCTGTATCATCAAACATGCTTGTGCACAGTCGATGCGGCTGTAATTGCAGCGAAAACATATAATAATCAAAGTCATGCTGCCACAGAAAAAATATTTAATGTGAACGATTTTGGAGACCGCCAGATTGTTTGCGTCATGACAGGGAATTATTTTTTATTTTCGTACTTTGTTGACGCAACAGCAAGTTCTGCACCTCACATTTCCATACCCCCAACAAAATATTGTGAAATATAATATATTCAGTTTAGCAAATGAGATTACTCAAAATTCACAGCTTATGATGAACAACAATTTAGTTTATTGATTAACTGGCCCCATCACTGATTTCCGATGGTTGAAAGAATTCCACCATCTATTATTACTCCAAAGCATCGGTATATTGATTGTCTTACCGATATATATATATAAAAATGGATAGATAGATAGAGGGGGAGAGAGAGAGAGAAAGAGAGTGGCACACGTATTGCAATATATATACACGCACACACACACATATATATATAATATAAATAATATATGCATATCCATATATACATACGTATATGTACAACCTTACATCTATACGTATATATATATATATATATATATATATATATGTGTGTGTGTGTGTGTGTGTGTATGTATATGTAGGCATAGGACGTGACGAAACGTGTACAACAAAAGAGTACGAGGCACGAATACATGGAACAAGACCTTTTCTTTCGAATAACGAAAGACACAAATGGAAAACAAAACAAACAACATAAAAAACGACCCTTCATCAGTTGTTGGCTGCTTTTCTATTCTCGTATTTCGAGCATTTAACAACAGTATACCGTTTCGACAAAACAGTTGCTCCCGCAAAGCAATTAAATAATATTTGGTATTTTGCGGACGGTCAAAATAGGTAACACTAATCGGACAGTGAAAACGAACATGAGGGGCTGCTAAGCCAAACGTGGTTGTGGTGGCGAAGGCGTAAATCAAGCTAGGACAGGAGACAAGCTAGAACACGTCTTCCTTGTTCCAGAAAGATGGCTGATGGTCACGTGGAAGCCACGTAAGCAAGGAAGGAGGAGTGAGGAAGCGAGAATGACAGAGTAATACGATAGAATATTGGGAAAAGTGGAGGTAAAATAATATGAGAGAGAAAAGGAGAAAAACGAAAGAGTAAAAAGATCGTATAGCGTGTGCATCAGAATTATTAAGATAAAACTTACTTGGAAGAGGATGCGTGGCGTTCAATCATATAAATCATGTATATATATATATATATATATATATATATATATATATATATATAACTTACTTGGAAGAGGATTCGTGGCGTTCAATCATATAAATCATGTATATATATATATATATAATATATATTATATATATATATATATAATATATATTATATATATATATTATATATATATATATAATATATATATATATACATACATACATACGTATATTTACATACTTACATCTGGAATTATATATATATATATATATATATATATATATATCTATATATGCATATGTGGGCACAGGACGTTATGAAACGTGTACAACAAAAAAGTACGAAGTACAAGTACCTGGAACAGGAACTATTCTTTTGAACAACGAAAGACACAAATGGAAACCAAAACAAACAACATAAAGAACGACCCTTCATCAGTTGTTGGCTGTTTTTCCTAGTCTCGTATCTCGAGTATGTAGCAACAAATTACGCTTTCGATAAAACGGTTGCTCCCGCATATATATATGTGTATATATATATCTTTTGTCGATATACATTATCAAAAATACACACACACACATGTATATATATAAATCACTCAGATACACAAAGACTTACCCTTTAAACATATATATATATATATATATATATATATATATATATATATATATAATATATATATATATATGTATATGAATATACACTTACAATAGTTCTATCAAAGAAAACTTTGCTATCATTATGAGTTATTTGTTAATTAATTATTTTCAATTATGTAATTCATTCCCTAATTAACGTTTGATCAATTACATGATGAATTAGTTTATCAAAATTCTTTCGGCCGCATTGGTGATTTCATCACTACCATTTTCTCATTGACGTAAGTTTGTCACAACGTATGCACATTACATTAGACATCTGCATATTCTGTGGCATGTATTACACACACACGCGCACACGCAAGAGGGTACTATGTTGTGTTTTTTTTTTTCAATTGCAACAAGGTTATGTTGTTTATCTATATTTGGTACAACTCTCACTTGTACGTGTACATTTCTGATAGTATAATACTGAAACTCAGCATACACTTTGATGCATAACTATTATCTTTCGCTTCCCGAAAAAATTATATCTTATGCTATTTCTCAGTCACGAGCGAAGAAAAACGCTTCAATATAGACATACATTGTATGAGATATTAATGCAAATATGCATGGATAGAGTAGCACAATCCAATACGAAAACATCCATAGACACACGCACATTCGCAAATATATTTATATAATACTTATGTATGAATATCTATCTATCTATCTATCTATCTATCTATCTATCTATCTATCTATCTATCTATCTATCTATCTATCTATCTATCTATCTATCTATCTATCTATCTATCTATCTATCTATCTATCTATCTATCTATCTATCTATTTCTCTTTGTTTATATATATATATATATATATATATATACACGATATATACACATTTAGACATACACACACCTAAACAAACACACACTGTCTTAACGACATAAGTGCTACCCACGACATTATAGAATCCTGACAAATAATATAAAGTAAATACAAATAAAGAGTCGAATATTCAGCAAGATTGAAACATTCGCATCCAAATAATCGACTTTAAATTTCTCCTAAAATATCTACGTTTTCTGAAATCTCTTTTTGTTTCTTTTCTTTGTTTTCAATAGTTCTTTTTCGTTTTCTTTTTTGTATTATCCATTCATATTTTTTTCTTATATTCTCACACGATTTAGTAGAAAATAACATCTCTTGTGGATTTTCCTCAGATATTCTTAGTGTATTATATTACTATTCACACGCCATGTTAGATAGTTAATTTATTTGTTTGTTAAATTACAGTTTATCATGAAGAAATAACATTTGTTAGAGTCATAAATAACATCTGAATTCTCAGTCACAAAATCTAGGTTTAATTTGGGGGTAACTTTCGAGAATAAATGTTTCGTTATTTTATTTTTTTATCTCCCTCTGAAAAGCTGAGATTTTGATGACGTGCTTTAGAATTTATTTCCGATTTTGACGAATCACATCCGGTTTCGATTCATATATATTTCCTATATTTTCCTAATATATCTTTATAAAGTGTGAACATTATATGATCAAATTTGTGCCTTTGCATTTATGCTGCCATGTTTTTATACGTATTAGAACGAAATAAATTAATAACTGTGAAGGTTTATTTTTGCATTCTACTGTGTCTACTGTGTATAGATTTGACATCAAAATAACAGACATTAATGTAAAATATTTGGGTAGGTTGAATACAGAAGGCATGTAAAATAGTTAAGATAAACACCTTCTCTCACAGCTGTGCTGTACCTATTTTGATATTCCATCTGTTTCTGTAATATCCATATATTACGTTGAATGGGCGAGAGACCTCAATGAGCGGGGGGCATAATGAGCACATTCGATTTGTTAAACATAACAGCTAAATTAACACCCTCACATACATTCTTGAATGGATGTATAAAATGAATATTCATATATATGTTTATGCATTTGTAAAAAAAATGGACGCGTCGGTCTTACACATCTATATGTAGTTATACATTAAAAGATACTGGAATGATTTGAATCATAAGGAGTCTGTACAATATGGGTCAACCTAAACCTTAACATTAACAGCAAGACTATAACAATAACAACAGTTCTAGTAACAATCTACTAAATTTCATTCCTAAAAGTTTTATATCAGCAGGCTTTCATTGGGCAGGAGTATTCCAAATCATGACTACACGAATAGTTTACCTGAAATTTAACACATTCACCTAAATCTTTTTCATTTCACACGCACACACATCTGTGTTATATAAACTATTTAATACGTTTTTGCATGTTCTAATTCA
>NC_042997.1:158851394-158858894 GCF_006345805.1 Octopus sinensis | reverse complement strand
ACACACACACACACACACACAAATATAAGAATGAATATATAACGGGTCGCAAACAACTTGTAAAATATTTCATCCGAGATCAGAAATATGACGTCCACAACCATACTCTTCCTTCAAAAACACTGAACCCGGTTTTAGGGCTTGTACACATATTAATCTGGTGTTTGAAGACCGCAGATTTCATTCACAATTCACTGATCACCTGGAAGTTATAGTAAAACATGAACCCGAAATCGTGATCAGGAAAAAAATTCTTAACCATGAAAGAATACGTAAAATCTTAGCCATTAGACGCAAGCGATTATGGAGTGGGTCGTATTTAGTTGTGAGCAGATACATTATCTGCCCTGCTACCCTTAAACTAGTGAAACATCGAGGAAAGGACTTCTGCACCAGCACTGGAGTGGTTCTTATTTTCGGCTGAGCAAAGAGACTCAGTGTGAAATAAACTGCCATGTTCAAGGAAACAACATTACGTGGTCCGGGAATCGAACCGAAAGCCTTAATATCCGTCCAGTAATACATACAACATGTTCGTCAATTGGAGTGCCAAGGATTATCTATTCATCCTTAAGGTTCACTGATGACTTGCGTAGTGACTTTGTTTAAAGTGATGAACCGTGAACCTTACTATCTCGTCCGTGACCATCTTCAATCAAGAGTAAAAACGAGGTCAAGACAACAGGAGATGGAGACGGATGCAGTGGATAACTAAGGTATCTTACTTCTTCATTTTGCTCTCTGCACCCCACAATGCGTTGCTGTATCCGCTTTTTCCTGCGTTGACACACACACACACACACACATAAAAGTATTCTATCTGTATATGTATACACACACACAAATATAATCGCGCGCGCGACAAACGGCTGTAGATGCATCGGAAGGCAAGCCCTAATATACTGATTAATCCATATCTCTGGGTCAGAATAGATCTAAAAACAATAATGGTTAAGAGATGGTACAACACTTCTCCAGACCCTGAAACTCTCAGACCAGGATCCCGTCACCAGATGCAGTTTAAAATCACACAAATAGGCACATGCGCGCCCACACACACACGCACGCACGCACACACACACACACCACACACACACACACACACACACACACACACACACACATACATGCATGTATGTATGCATACATACGAACCCGTCTGGAGCAAAGAATGGCTGAACTTGGGATCTGTCTATCTATCTATCTATCTATCTATCTATCTATCTATCTATCTATCTATCTATCTATCTATATCTATCTATATCTATATTCAGCAAAGAATGGCTGAACTTGGGATCTGTCTATCAATCTATCTATCTATCTATCAATCCATCCATCTATCCATCTATCTATCTATATCTATATCTGTATATATATAAATGCATAGTTACATAAATACACTTACATTTTTGGGTATATACATATATACAACACCAAATGATGGAAGCCAACTCAGCAGTGAATATGACCATAACTTCCTAATGAGCAGCAAAATGAAGATGATTTCTTTTTCACTTTAATTGCTGATATACTACTTTTAAGAAAATCTGTTACACAAGTGTCGCTTCTCCGTTAAATGCAATGCAACATCATTACATGTTTCTTCACAAAGGTCAAGAGAAAGAAAACATTGATTACCTGATTTAGAGACTCATGTTAAATCAGCTGGCAAGAACTTATGTTTTGGTTCATGCACTGCAGAGTGTTTAACGAAACCATTATTAGAAAAGCAAACCGTTACGACTTGAAAATATAAAATAGATACCTATAAATAGATACCTATGGTGTTTTCTTTCTTTGTATCGTATTTCAAAGTTGCATGTTTTATGGGTTTCTCTTTGCTGCTCATAGGCGCATTGAGTACCTGTCCTCAATAATGCCCTAACAGTTGATAATTTTTCTAGGCCTCACATATAACGATTCACTTCGTGACCACAGTATTAAAGAGAGCATTGTAATTTAAATGTATTTTTTCAAATGGATATTTCCCTCGAAATTGCTCTCCACAATATAGACGCTTCACAACTTTTTTTACATTCCATATATGGTCAGTAAGGTGTGCATACCCCATTCTGTTATGTCGAAAGATAGCTTCAATAGTTAGGAAAGGTGGTAACCCCAAGATTCCTGAATCAGTTTCGTAGTCTAGCCAAGATATAAGCAATTATTTTTGAAAACTAGTCCAAGTGCTTATCATATATATAACAAAGAGTCAACGTTTGACAGTCGTACAACAGACAAAGAAAAATGGACGTTTCGAAAATAGATCTTTTTGTCTCGTTTTTTTTTTTATAACTCGTTGAGATCTCAGACAAGATTGTGGTGTTTCAAAACATATATGTTTGGCTGAAATATTCGATACCTCTATCGATCTGTGTATGGTGTGTGTGTATGTAATGTACATGTATATATATATATATATGTACCGCTTTGTGTATGGGTGTATATATTTATGTGCCTATATACACACACATATATATAGACAAATACAAGTATATACATATATGTATATTTACATACAAGTGTGCGTATTTGTATGGTTATGTATAGGTGTGTGTATGGATGTTTGTATGCGTGGATGTGTAGGATATACGTTTGGGTGTTAGGCATGGAGGATAATGTGGCAGGGTGGTAAAATGGTGGTTTGTTTATAGGTTTTTGAACAAGATAGTGTACGTATTAGCGTGTCTGTATAAGCGTGTGTATATAAGTGGGTTGTTACGTCCATGGTGAGGGTGATGTGTAGTACGTGGTATGTTCAGCCATTGCAGATGCATCAATTTATAGAGTTGTATATGTGATCTGTGAAATGTTGTGTAAAACTATGGGTTACTATGGTGGGATGGATATAGGAGGACAGAATGCAGTTTAGCAGAAGAGTTATGTTATCCTGACCATATTATTCCTACCTAAAGTGGGGAGCGGCCAATGAGAAATTTGAAGCAGGAAGTAAGGGATCCATGACGTGACATAATACTACTTTGAGAGAGGGAAACTGTGCATGTAGTAGAAGTGAAATGTCAGACAACTGGTTATGCGGTACTGCTAGGCGGATGTTACTTAAGTGTTCAGCGATATGATCCGCTAAACTAAAGTCGTTTATTGCAATATATAGGAGACAATAGAACCGATATTTAAGGTGATAAATATCGTTTTTTTGGGGTGCACAAGAACTGGTAAGGGATATGGAAGCGACGTATATATATATATGTATACATATATATATATATATATATATATATATGTATATATATGTATATATACTTATATATATATATACAATATTTATACATAATATATATATGTATACACACATATATATATTATATATGTATATATATATATGTATATATATATATGTATATATATATATATGTATATATATATATATATTGTATATATGTATATATATGTATATATATATATATATATATATATTGTTGTATTTAGGGATGGTCATGTTGCCAGTTTAACCAATGAAAACACATGCACTATATATTTGCTGTTCACTTGCTTCATCGTTATTTTATATTAATTGTATTTCGGCCAGAGTTCTTTCGTCACACTTCTGTGACATCATCAGTGGTCCTTTGCTTTCTTCTTTCTTTTTTTGGCTTCTCTTTACTTAACATTGTCATTTTGGGTATATATATATATATATATTATATATATATATATATATATATATATATATATATATATATATATATATACATACATATATATATATATATATATATATATATATATATTATATATATATATATATACATATATATATATAAGTATATATACATATATATATATGTATGTATATGTATATTATATATATAATATATATATATATATATATATATATATATATATATACATGCGTGTGCATTTATATGCATACATGCATATAATTTCGATGATATCTTTTAAGTGGCGTGTACCGTTCTGATAAATGTCAACTATTTTAACGAACTGCATAAACCTCTTTCACTGTTTTATTAATGAACTACTCATGTGAATTTGTTTGCTTGTGTGTGTATAGGTGTATTAAAAAATAAATAAATAAATAAACACACATATATATATATATGATATTTATACATATATTCATATATAGATATAAATATATGCATATTATATATAAATATATATGCATGTGTGTGTGTGTGACACTCGATGAAATCTGTAACTCTGAACATGAATGTTTTGCTCAATACCATTATTTTTTTTCTAAATCATTTTATATGGTACATTCCGTTTGAAGAACATCATATCAAAATTGAAATAACCTAAATAGATATGCTGATCTCTTCTTTTCTGTTTTTCTTTCTCTCTCCCTCCATCACACACTCTTTCTCTTCCCCTCAGTATACAAATTTACATACACTGTGCATATATGAGTCAGACAAAACTAAAAGTACGTAATATAGACGATAACTTCAAGTTTGTAATTAGTGTCATATGTTGTTAGCGATAAGATTTTTTCCTTTTATCGATAACTTCACAAATGTCATCGAATTAACCTTATTTTTTAAAGTATTGATTATAGCAGTTTAAAATAATTCGAAAGACTAATAATCAATCGAGGCGTACTTTGGTGCTTATATATTTGTCGATAGTAATGTTGCAGCTGGTGTTATTATTGCTTTTGTTGATGTTGTTGTTGTTGTTGTTATCGTTGTTAAAACCAGGTTACCTCTGATCAAGTCACCCAGTATTCAAAATGTATTCTAGTCGAGACGATCCTACCCTTTTTCTTCTCACTCACATTATTATCCAAAATCATTTTAGCTAATATATCCAAAGGAAAAAATCGTTTGTAGGTGGTGATCTAAGACAGTAGGATGTGATTCAAGGACGATTTGGCTGCTATTTCTAACAGAGTAAACAAGAGTATGCGACCGTGTAGGGAAGTGGTTCTCAGACATTTTTTACTGATAGACCTCTTTGATACCTATTTTATTCTACTGGACCTCAATAGTCATTCGATGTTTAAAAGATACCTACTGTATTTTTTAATAATTAAATGTTTAATTGGAACTGTATATATATTTTTTGATATTTCGTGCATTGTAAAAATATAACCAGTTTATCGCACATAAATTTTAACAACAACAAAAAAAAGACTTATATGAACCCCCATGGACTATATGGACCTCATTTGAGAACCGCTGGTGTAGTGGGGATATCTGTGGTTATCATTGCTGCAATTACCCCAAAATCCATCCCCTCTTCACCGTGGTGGGGACGCTGGCAACGGGTAGTGTCAGAGCAATGCCGTCGGGAACTTCGGTTCCTGGTAGGGCCACCCAAGGCGGATTGGTCTGACACCGAGTGGTATTAGGGCCATAACCCGGCAGACGGGGCTCTGGTGAAACTCCTAGGAGTGTCTGCTTCGGCAACCGACCGCTCCTCGGTCGTTCTGTCCCTGCGTCTGCGGACAATCTGCGACAAACAGGATGTCTCCACATGCGGGATTGTTGGGGACCGCTTGTGAAATCCACATATTCCCACAAAACTTCTTCCATGAGTAGAAGAAGCCGACTCAACCCGCCCAGGGTGAATGTCACCACAAGTACAAGTACAAATACAATTACTCTTTGCCCTTGTCATCATTAGGAATTTTATTGAACGTAAAATTGAAGAAGTTATAATCAATAATACGAAAATGCAATGTATATCAGTATTCGTTTCTCGATTGGTTTGTTAGTATTTCGAATTATTTCACACTTGTATAATCAATAAGTGGCAGGTTTATGTTGCTCTTATGTCTTTGGATTTAGTTATTTACCATTCGTATTAGAATTTTTGTTTCGATTTGGAGTGTTCTCATTAGCTATAATGATTAGTTCATCTTATGTCATCTCGCCACTCAAAGTTCGTTTACTAAATTCTTTTTTTTTCTCTAATCATTTTAAGATTTGACTATAGCGGTTGTCTTCTTTTATGTTCTACTTGTTGCAACCGTGAGATTGTGGCCACGCTGAGGCGCTGCTGTGAATTTTTGTCGAACGAATCGACCTCAGTACTTATATATTTTTATGCCTGATTCTTATTCT
Source organism: Octopus sinensis (assembly GCF_006345805.1). Classification (NCBI taxonomy): domain Eukaryota; kingdom Metazoa; phylum Mollusca; class Cephalopoda; order Octopoda; family Octopodidae; genus Octopus; species Octopus sinensis. The sequence continues at coordinate 158,852,841 of NC_042997.1, read as the reverse complement.
ACCGAACCGCTAAGTTATGGAGATGTAAACATACCAACACCGGTTGTCAAACGGTTTTGGGACACAAACACAGGCACAAAGAAACACACATACGCACACACACATTCGACGGGCTTCTTTCAGTTTTGTCAACCAGATCTGTTGACAAGGATTTAGTCAGGGCGAAACCAAAGTAGAAGACACTTCCCCAAAGTGCCACGCTGTGGGACTGAACCTGGAACAATGTGGTTGGGAAGTAAACTTCTTACCACAAGGCCACGCCCGCGCCTATACTTCGCTGATGAAATAAAATACGATCGAAATATGTTTAGAGTAATCTCAGTTTAAATTTTGGGGTTGAATTTGGTCTGTTTTAATAAAAATTAATGAATGAGATAAATGATTTTTGTATCGTCACAACGAATGCGGTTTTACAACTTCCTTCATAATACATCAAGTATGCTAGCAACTATATTACAAGTTAAGTTTTTCTTCGATTTCTAATATGTGAAGATCTATTGAAAATAATCTAAGTTAATACGATAATAAGCATGCTACTAATTAGAAAGATTGGAATTAATTCCTTCATTTAATACTTTTCTTGAAAGCAAGTCATATTTTGTGTTTTACTTATGAGAAATCAATGTTACTGATATATACATATGCTGTTATATGCACAATATCTACCACTTGCTTTATCTGACGTTAACAAGAAAAAAATGTAATTCACATACTACAGTCCAAATATGGCTTCACATACATTCTAATAGATAACTGGATATATACGTCGCTGAAGAAAGACATCAACTTTTACATTGGCACATAAATAGCATATTTCGGCATTCAGACCTTCTTTCTATCAACCTGTTCCAGCTAATGTTTGTGCAGTTCAGATGCAGCATGTATGAAAAGAATACGTATCTATGTTAATAAGCTGAAAGAAGATAATCAAAAAGAATGCGAAATTTATTGGTTGGTTTCTTTACATTACATTAAGAACGTAGAAGATAATATCTACCGAAATATCTTATCAGAGGAGAAACATTCAGTTTATTGTTAATATTATGAAAGCTGGGACAAACTTTCTGGTGGACTAGAAGTAGATGAATTTGATATACATGAAAGCAGGTATGGCTGCATAGGTAAATTCCGTATAGAATCGAATCGATCCTGCCACGCAGCACCATGAGCAATTGGTTTTCAACCATAGTCTTGGTTTGACCAATATCTTGGTGACCTCATGTGTACCGTTGGCGATTTTTTTCCTCTGTCTTCCCTTCTCTGGATCTTTCCTTCTCCTATGTTTCCGACGAAGAGCTCTGTACGAAACGTTAAACCCTCCTTCTTTCCTGAGCGTCAAATAATACTATATTTGTTCCACGTCCTCGCGTTGTGTTTTTTTTGTGCTTTCTTGTTTGGATTAACTTTACATATATATACATATATATATACATATACATATATATAT
>NC_042997.1:158826394-158846394 GCF_006345805.1 Octopus sinensis | reverse complement strand
ACATGGTTCTGCACCCAGCGAGAAATCGCAGTGAATCTTTATCAAATCAAACGATGTCCTGTGTTTCCTAAAAGGAAATATGATGGTCATTACTTTAATGCATTTGGTAATAAATTTCATCATGACGTAATCCCCCTACAAGTGTTATTACTCCTAGAAGTGTACGGTTGTGCGCCTAGTACCGGGCACCTTACATATATATCCGATAAACATGTATATGCTTTTTTGTTTGTTTTAATAAACTTACATAAGCCTTCTATATTTTATATGAAAACAAACTGATATGTGTTGTTCATGCTTTCTCGAAAGCAGTAAGCCTGTAGGTGAAATCAAATGCCTTCAACCGGAAATTAAAATCGCATCAGTTACTCTTTTTAATGTTTGTCATTAAGTGGAAATTTATGGTTTTCCTTCGACTGAGAAAATGCTAAGTTTCGGTTGAAAGACGTGAGCAGTTGGCCTGACGTCAATATATTGCACCCAAAGGAATCTTTAAGTAGTCACACAGTCTTCTAGATATATCCACCAAATATTTCTACATGAATAGACCTCGATGCTCCTAAACAAATGGATAGTAATGGCTTGAATGCTTTTGATTATATGCGTAGTTGATTCATTGTTAACATGGGTTTCAGCAACAATAACAACATCTATTTCATCAAAGAGAAACAAACTAGAATCCAGTATATATTGAATTAACGATAATAAATATTCCTACACTATTCTTCTATGCATGTTAACTAGTCATAATTATATACACTATTTTTCACCGATAGCATTATCTTTGTTTGTGATGATGCTATAGCCTAGCATAAACTTAAAGTTAATATACCTAAGCATTAATTTATTACAAATAATGCGGACCATAATAATTAAATTTCATCTGCTTCTCTAAATATAACGAAGTTTTCATTATCGCCCTCTGGATTCCAAATATGATTATCTCAGGCGCAATTATGTATGTCGTGTAATTGGGCGCATAGAAAAGAAAGAGGAAAATTTCATTATATACATCTCAATTAATATTCATCGAGGAACTTATCAAATAAAGAATATCGCTGCATTATTCTAGCTGGATCTTAGTATAATAAATTCAAAAGTAGACATACATGATATTGACTAGAGGGATATTACGGCAAGCCAGGTTTTTGAAATGGTTTGAAATTCGACTTAGAAAATATTTTGTCTCTCACACGTCAAATGCTTTAGAGAAAGTAATGAATAACGTAATAGTTTATTCTTATTTCTGTGATATCATTCGAGAAGTAGATCCATAATATTTGTCCAGGATCTCGGAAACATGTATGTATATGTGTGGTGGAATATCATTATTAGTGATATTAGTGTTGTTGGAAGAAATGTTACAAAACATCAAGTCTGAATGTTTTTTAAAAGTGGATCCACTAAAGACACGATGCAAGCAAGTGATGATGTTAAATATTTCCATATATCTAATTTTATTCGCAAGGTGCATTTTATTCGCGGCGAAGGATGAGTGCACGCACTAGGCTTTGTGGCAAGCAATGAGTAAAAGAGTGTTACAGAGAAACAGAGAGAGAGAGAGAGAGAGAGAGAGAGAGTGCAAAAAATCAATTTGAGAGAAAGAAAGATAGAGAGAGAGAGAAAGAAGAAAATGAAGAAAAGAATGAGTAAATGACAGAGTAGATATCTAAGGATGTTTACAAATGACAAATTTTAGAATTGTTTGCCACCAAGCTTCCTATGTTAACGCGCTCGTGTCTCTCTTTTACTCCCTCTTTCATCCTTTTTCGCTATAACATAAGGCAGTACTGGAGAATTAACCAGCCAGCATTTATAATATGCACGCTCGCACACGCACGCATGCACGCATGCACGTAAGTACACACACATACACACACACACTTGTATGCGTGTATCTCTAATCCTTTCTCTCTTTCCACTCACACCTCTTAAGATTACTGTATTAAATATTTGCCCAAGATACAAAACCATGCTGGTACAAATCAAAATTTTTAATCACATAACTATAGTTGCGTTCAGAAAATGCTTTCATTCGTAATATATAAAACTTACCTCCAGATTTTAATGCACACTTTATTAACAACGTTGTCGAAACATAGCTAGTATATAGTGGAGACAAAGCTATCTCCGTTTTCCTAAGCTCCGTAAAAGAACTCGGATGGTCGAGCTTCCAACTAGGCCTTTCACGATACCCTTCAACACAGGGACTTTTCAGCACCCTCTAGTATACATATGTGTGTGTATCTGTGTGTGTGTGTGGTGTGGGTGGGTGGGAGTATGTGTGTACGCATATATATATATATATATATATATATATTATATATATATATATATATGATTAATAATATCAAAGGGTAATCTGAAATATTAGAAATTTCCATTAGCAGTGGCCTAGCGTGTAAATTTTTAGTCAATATACTATATATTATTCATATAAATACGGTGTACATTTAAACACATAAGAGGTATCCATCATAGAACTAACTGCACGCTAGAGAGGACAGTTAAATTCCAAACCACTATTAGGGATAACATTTCGAAGGAAATGAAAAATAAAAAACATTTACCCTCTAACTCCTGGACCAATGGTTTCAGACTTATTTCAGCAAATAAAACAATTTGCTGCACTTGACGGTAGATATGAAATATTAGAATGTATAAGCACGGGGCATATACTGGATTGCCTCGTGTATATATATTTAATCTAAGGTGTTCCTGCTGAAGAAGGCTTCGCCCAGCAAATTATTTTATTTGCTAAAAAATAGTCTGAAACCATTGGTCCAAGAGTTTATTTTTCATTTCCTTCGAAACTTTATCCTTAATAGTGGTTTATAATTTAACCGTCCTTTCTAGCATGCAGATATTCCTATAATGGATACCTCTTATTATTTAAATCTACACTGTATATATATATATATATATATATATATATATATATATATATATATATATATACATCTATATATACATACATACATATACGCACATACATACATGCATATATACATGTGTGTGTGTTACGTAGCAACAGAGATAGTATCATCATTAAGATCGACGCTATATTTTATCAATGGAAATTCTAGCATTGTACGAATACTAAACGTTTCGCTAATATGATATTATCGATCAATTGGTTTACATAACTTGAATAAATCATTGATTAAAATATTGCATTCATCACCTAGAAGAATTTGCTACAGAATTGCTTATTAGAGAATAAGAAAATAAATGCAATATTCATTTCACCGTAATATTTCTTTTGAAGGCGAACAGACAATAATCGAATTTAAACAAATCTACATGAACTCTCACATAATCATATAGAAACAAGTAATTTGGCAACTGTTGGGTTTTATGATAAATCTTAAATATAATTTTCATTCTTTTCATAAGCGGATGCGTGACTTTGTTGTAGCCATAGGATCCCCGTTTCAATTCCGCTGCATGATACATTGGGCACGTGTCTTCTACTATAGCCTTGTGAGTGTGTGTTTGTGTGTGTGTGTGTGTGTGTGTGTGTGTGTGTGTGTGTGTGTGTGTGTGTGGTGTGTGTGTGTGTGTGTGTGTGTGTGAGTGCGTGCATGTGTGTGCCCTTGTTTTCCCCCACCGCTTGATAACCAGTGTTGGCGTGTTTTCGTTCCTGTAACTTAGCGGTTCACTGAAAAAGTCTGATACAATAAGTATCAGGTTTACAAAGAGTAAGTACTCGTGTCAATTAATTTGACTAGAATCCTTCAAGGTGGTGCTCCAACGTGGCCGCAGTCTAAGGAATGAAACAAGTAAAAGAAGAAAAAATAGAAACACGCACAAACATACACTTACACAGACACACTGACACACAGACATACACATACACACACACAAACACATAATATTTATGTGCCTGTGTATATATATATATATATATATAATATATATATATATATATATATATATATATATATTGTGTGTGTTTGTATGTGTCTTTCTGCAAAACGTTTGTATGACTCTCTGTGGATATTGACCGAGTTACTAACTAGTTTGTGAACATCACCATTAAATATGCAATGAATTAGACTACATGTGTCACCAGTAGCGACGATACTCTCAAGAAACTGCAGTATAAAAAGAATAAATAAATAATTAATTCTATGAATAAGAAAGAAGCAGATTCTCTTAGTGTAGATTTAGTTCTCTCCCAAACCTTTCTTTTTCTCCCTCGATATTCTGATATCATTATATGTATATATTCACTTTCACGTTTATCTGCTTCTTATATTGAAAAACAAAAATCAGCCATTTTCAAATAACTCAAGTCGAATTAAGAAAGAATAGCCATCAATGTTAGCAATAAGCGTACTGTTTACCTCTTAATTATATTTAATCATTAATACCAGTAGCAAATATATGCAGACTCATCAGTCATTATATAGAACGCATTTTATATAAGCAATAAAATTTGACAATTAATTTAACAAACCTAGTCTCTTTTGTGTGTGACACATATGTTTAGCGTGAGTAATGTATAGAAATCAGAGAAAATGTTTGTTTCTATATAAGTGAATTAATAATATCAAAAATAATAAAAAAAAACACTTTAAAAATAATGCAAAAATATGAAACATTTTCCTTTTATAATAGCTTTATTGCGAATTTTATATCAGAAACACTTCATTTGAATTAAGATTGCATTAATAAAAGTAATACAAATAAGGCAAAATATGAAGTAATAATGCTCATATTTCCTATTTGACATTGTCAGTAATATAAACAACGTTTATTTATATTTTGGGGATATTATTAGGCTCAAAATACATTTAAATTTTCCTCCTAATTTATTATAACATTAATTTATAACATTTTAAAATTTAAATCTCTATGAAAAGTGTTTGCTTTCGTATGCTAAAGAGACTTGTCTGCTAGAGATACAATTAGGAAATTGCAATTATTTGCAAAACATCACTTTCATTAATACTTCGTAATTTATTAATTGTATTTAACTCGTTAGTAAATTTCAATTACGCAATAAATTTGCCCAGTCTTCGAAAAATTAATTTCTAAGTAATACCATTATATTTTATAAAAATCTCAGTCCTTTAATCACTTGAAGTAATTGTTATGTTGTTATTTATGTGCCAGTAGCACAAGAAAGGAACATTCACGAGAAAGTTGTTACCTAAAACTGCAAAGTAAAGAAACACTCCTCAGTTTTACATCTAGCAATGGTTCATTACAGCGTTGAGGTGTGCCAAGTGAATTAGCAATACTGACATACATACATACATACATACATACATACATACAAACATACATACATACATATGTATATACGTACGTACATGCACACATACATACATGCATTGCACACACACACATACACACACACACACAAATACACACACGCACACACACATATATATGGTAGCAGATATAAATGTTTGGTTGATTTCTTCAGACACGATTTGCATCGCATACAGAGTAAGGTAGGGGTCAAGAGTAAATGACTGATTCAGTGATACTTATCTTAAACGGCGAAGGATGAGTGCACGTACTAGGCTGTGTGGCAAGCAATGAGTAAAAGAGTGTTACAGAGAAAGACAGACAGACAGGGAGAGAGAGAGAGAGAGTGCAAAAAATCAATGTGAGAGAAATAAAGATAGAGATAGAGAAAGAAGAAAATGAAGAAATGAATGAGTAAATGACAGAGTAGATATCTGAGGTTGTTTACAAATGACAAATTTTAGAATTGTTTGCCACCAAGCTTCCTATGTTAACGCGCTCGTGTCTCTCTTTTACTCCCTCTCTCATCCTTTTTCGCTACAACATAAGGCAGGACTGGAGAATTAACCAGCCAGTATTTATAATATGCACGCTCGCACACGCACGCATGCACGCATGCACGTAAGTACACACACATACACACACACACACACACGTGTATGCGTGTATCTCTAATCCTCTCTCTCTTTCCACTCACCTATACACACAAACATATAGATATAAGCAATTATAACAATCGAAAATATGGAGACAAGTACATCCTCAAAATTGATTTCCTTTTATTTTAAAATGGCATACTGTATGTGTTGGGGATTATAACAACCTACACGTGTTTCCACGTGTAAGCAACCGTAACCATAACATGTACCAGTCTACATATTATCTGTCGTTATAATTATTGCAAATATACACTGCAGATATATTACCATCCAGTGAAGCGAACATGGAATTACCAATCGGCGGAATTTATAGCATGAATGATAACTAGGACTCATAGACGTTAAATACTAATTGATGCTGTTAGCCGTATCCTGGAACATAACTGAGAGCTACCACAGTATATGCCCCTTTAACCCCCCCTCTCTCTCTCTCACACACACATACATGTATGTAATTGATATACACAATAATTCAACTCAACAAGACGAGTCACGATCAGCTATTAATAGACTGAGATTTAGTCTGCCTTTTCCTAGTGTTTCAGATCATTAACGATAACATGTCTTCTTAATGTATGTCTGAGATTACATACTTGAATACTTCTTCCTTTACTTAAGACAGTTTGCTGTGAATTGAGTGAGATTACTATTCTATTTCTAGCTGCTCAAATAACCGCAGTGAAGACCCATCAATTGAAGTTAGTAAGTATAGCAACTTCGTAATGAATACAATTGCAATTGTCGTCAATTTATATTTTGGCACAACGTGATTTTCTCAAGATGTTATTTTATCATACTTGTAACTTAATTGTTGTGTTGGAAATATAATAAACTTATCTGCATGAACATTTATAGAGAAAATGAGACGCCTTTATTGAGGAACTCAATTATCGGCTGTCTTCTTTGAAATACATTGTTATGCTCATTAAAGACAATGAATGTCACAACATCAGATTTCTTCATAGACATAAATCTGTGATATGCATTACTTAAGAAAGTGCAAAATTATTTGTTTTTGTCTCTTCATCTAAAACTGTACTACATCTAGATCTAAAAGTCATTCAGCTACTGTATAAACGGAGAAGTTTTTAAGAAATAGTTATTACATCTGGATTAATAGATATCGCTTTAGCGAAGACAATCAGCAAATTTGAAGCGTATCCAGAAAGACGTAATTAACGTGTTAAAAACTAAATCTCCTTCAAATGATACATTACCATCTTGAGTAAAGGAACGATATATAGCATTGCATCGTTCTACATACGCCATATGTGAATTAAAACAGAGGAATTGATTGTCATAGTTGGACAACATTTTATCATGGGCATGTTCTTCTAGAGCAGAAATGAAAATAAACAATAATATATGTTGATTTCTAAAGATTCCAAGATTTGTCGAAGTAGACAGGAAAATGTGTAAACTTAACTTACATTCCTTTAAAGATGCCTAAACAACGTAAATGAAACCCCTGCGAATAAAGTCAATGTTCGGTCCACGAATATATTATGGTACTCCAGACGCAAAAAAGAAGAAAAAATTTAATGAAAGTGAGGTAACTTTTAAAAGCTTCTTAGAAATAGCAGCCAAATTTCATCCCATCTTTAGAAATGGTTAAATCTAAATATGAAATAGAACATCTATACATAAAAAAAATTTATCTTTTCAAGAAAGAAAAAGTGCTTTTATAATATCAATAAACGAATTTAACTAAGTTAAAGTAATAGATTATAATCGAAATTGGAAGAGAACAGATCTAGTGCTGCTGCTAGACTTCTTCATGTATATGATATTCATTTTAATGTTCTTGCATTTAAAGTAATTTAATGTTATGGAAACCCTTACTAATAATCACATACATGTTTCGGCATATGCTTCTAATATGCCGGGAGTTCAATAGAGTAATACATACCCTGATGTTACAACTATTCATTGTCTAAGTGAATGTGAAATTCTGAAGTTAACCATTTCAACATATTCAAAAGATTTTTTCCTGAATTAACTTTAAAAAAAAATAAGTCAAAATCAAAACGCCGATTCGTCTCGTCAGCAGTTTATACCTCATTGGTATGGCTATGCTACAACCCAGTCATATTAATATAATTTAGATAAGTACTTACAAGAGACAAAAAAAAAATAGCTCGTGAAATGTTTATATTGTCTGGAGGGAAACATTGATTGGAATCTTGTAGTGGGTTACGTTTCTTCGGATACATAAATTTAGAAGTAAACACAGGAAGAAATGAATTAAAAAAATATCTTGGAAATTTGAGTATTTGACCAAACTATATAGATGAATGGGGTCCTAACCAAGTGACTTAGGCAATTTATCCTAACGGATTTTGTGCTTGTCAAGGCAAACAATCAAAATGTCTACAACAGATGACAAAGCAACCGCGGACTCTAATTTGGTAGTCCTACACTTCTATCAGTGTATTAGCAAGAACCATCAATTATATATACATATATCATACACGCACAAAAACAATTATGTATAAATATATAAATATATGGACGTATATATATATATATATGTATATATATATATGGACGCGTATATGTATGTATATATGTATATATATATATATATAATATATATATATATATATATATATATATATATATATATATACATTTATATATATATGAACATACATATATATATATATATACATTCATGTATGTATATACATTCATATATGTATATATATATTTTGATATATTTTCGTGTATATATATATATATACATATATATACACATTTATACACACACATATATATATATACATACATACTTACATATACACATTTATATATGTACACACACATGTATACATACATACATATACACACATATATACAGACACACACACACATGTTTGTATATGAATCTCTCTCTCTCTCTCTCTCTCTCTCCTTCTATATATATATATATATTATATATATATAATTAAATACACATATATATGTATATATATATTTATGCATGTATTTATATAGATACATATATATATATATATATATATATATATATATATATATATATATATATATATATATATATATATATATGTATACATACATACATACTACATACATACATATACGCATGTGTTTACGTGTTTTACTGGAGGCAAACTTTTATCAAAGATTTTTGTCTCAACTACTTAAGCAAATGTTTGCACTGTAGCGGACAGGTAGATAACTTGCAATGATAAGCATTGATCTGTTTTAAAAAGCAGAACAATGGAATTAGCAGACTCCTTTATATCAGCTCACTTGCTTTAACTTCGTTTTCCCAATTTTCTGTATCTATTCTTCTCTTTCATTTCTTTTTTCAGCAGCTTTTTCCTTCCTCGTTTCTTCCAGTAACATCAGCATTGAGACTTCTTGTGGAATCCTTTCTTGTTGCTTTTGAAACAATCGCGAAATTGGGAGGTCATTCCTCTCTAGTGGGATCTTGAGAAAGTATCCATTACTTACTCTCAGATCATCCTACAACCATGTAGGGAAATTTGTGCAGGCCGAGCTGTGTGTGGGCCTATCAGGTGGACTTTTGTTGGAATTCATGTTCAGTTTGTGTGGGTGTTACATTAAGAATTCAAAAATCTGTAGAATAATCAGCCAATTATAATATTATTCATTGGGGAAGTGGTTCAGTTGTACTAGAGCTTTCTGTAAGATTACAAGAAGGGATTTTAGTCGTGGCTTTTCATAGGCGAGGTTGGTTGAAGCAGATCCCTTGCCTAGTCAGTATGGAGGAAGTTTACAGCCATTGGAACGAGAAGAAAAGTGCGAAGAATCACTGGGTGCAGGGTGGGGGAGGCAGGAGAAAGAGCCTTTTGCTAGTTATGGAGCAAGAGAGAGGAGGAGGATCAGCAGTTATTTCGCTATCTCTGCCGACCTATTTCTTTACTACCCACAAGGGGCTAAACACAGAGGGGGCACACAAGGACAGACAAACGGATTAAGTCGATTATATTGACTTCAGTGCCTAACTAGTACTTATTTAATCGACCCCGAAAGGATGTAAGGTAAAGTCGACCTCGGCGGAATTTGAACTCAGAACGTAGCGGCAGACGAAATAGCGATTTCTTTACTACCCAGAAGGGGGCGCTAAACATAGAGAGAACAAACAAGGACAGATAAACGGATTAAGTCGATTGTATCGACCCCAGTGCGTAACTGGTACTTATTTAATCGACCCCGAAAGGATGAAAGGTAAAGTTGACCTCGGCGGAATTTGAACTCAGATCGTATCGGCAGACGAAATACCGCTAAGCATTTCGCCCGGTGTGCTAACGTTCCTGCCATCTCTGCTAACCTACCATCTGGAGGGTGTTACGATTTAGGATAAAAAATTTTGTCGATATCAATGTGGAAGTTCATCACATTACAAAATAGTAATTTCTCCTCTCATCACAATACTCGCAAGCACTCATACACACAAAGGCATACATGCCCAAGATGTAAATGCATACAGTGTGGTCTTACTCGCTCCTTTCGCTGTCTGTCTATCTCTTTATGTCATATGTATATGTGTGTGAGAGTACATTCCTGTACACATGTGTTTTGCTTTAAGTGTAGAACTATAAAGATATACCGATACAATAAAAAATATCAATTAGTACAAGTATATCTATCTTTGTGTTTGTATGCTTGTTTGTTTGTTTGTGTGTGTGGTGTGTGTGTGTGTGTGTGTGTGTGTGTGTGTGTGTGTTCGTGCGTGTTTGTGCTTGCGTAGCTGGGTGTATCTGTATCTGTTATACAGAGGTTGCATTGAATATATAACCGGGAAGCGAAACCAGTTTTACGTCGATGTCTTTCAGCCAATGCAGTTTCTTCCTGCTACACACACCAAATCACGCAGACAAACAAACCCTTTTCACCACATCATACAAACATAAACTCACCCACTCGATATCTTCTTTTCCGTTTGCCTGTCTCCCTCTATTCTCCCTCTCTCTCTCTCACCCACACATATATTCTCATTAATAATACCATAAAATGCATTTTGCATTAACTTACTTCAATGACAGAATTTCACATTAATAGATATAGCGAAGCAAGAAAAGGAAACATCAAAAGTATATAATAAAATAAGGCTGAAGTAGGCGATTTTCTTATTGCTTTTTTCTTCTTCTTTTCATTCCAATGTAAGCCCTGCTTCAGATCACAGAGACGCCCATGAACACGCAAGAAGAGGAAGATGATTAGTGTACCTTGATAATAAATGACTTGATCTCTAGCAAACAGTTAAAAATGATAATTTTCAGCTGATATGTTGATGTATAAAAGACAAGCAGACAATAATTATGAGATACAGCCATGTAAAAGCATACACTTATAGACAAAAATGTATGCAAGCACTCATAACTACAACGATATAAACAAAGGCACATGCACACACAAACACACACACAAATACAATAAAAGAACGTTACGATAATTAATTAACACTTCTCTTCTACAAACGCAAGCATATACTCGGGTTATTAACTTTCATATTAAAATGTGCAGTTGGATGTTTCTACAGATTATTTACAATTGGAGAGCCTCTCTATGGTCGTTTGAAGCATTAGAATGAGTAACTATGTCTCCGTTACATAGTTTCTTATTGTTTACAATAATTTTGTGAATTCTACTTTTCGTATAAATCATCTTATAACGAGTCTGCTTGTTTCTTCGTCACTTAGCCCGTTCGTAACGCTTCCACATGATTAGTTGGAGGGTTGGAGTGGGTGGTAGAGGTGGGGCAGGGCCAGAAATAGTAGTGAGTGAAATGTGTTAATTCTTTTAAAATAAGCTTTTTCTTTCTTCGTTACTTAGGCCGTCAGTTACACTTTCACGCCATTAATTGACGGCAAAGTCGAAGAGCGAAAGAAAAAGGACAGCGAAAAAGAGGGTAAGGCGAAGAGTGGGAGATAAAGAGGGAGAGTGTTGTATAGTCTATAAAGTAAATAAAGTGTACTTATAAAGTGCATTGAGTAATCATCGTAATTCAATTTCCTTCACTTTACAGTGATCAGCAGATGAGCGACTATCGCTTGATACAAATATAACACAGGTTACGCTTTCAGTAACTTATTTGGACAAAGTTTTCAGAAATAACCCAATAAGTTTACCATTAATTCCGTGAAATATTCACGCGTCCCGCCAATATATGTAGATGTATGATGTGTGCTTTCACACACATAAACAAGTGTATCTGCACAAGCACATTCATAAGTATGTATATTTTCTACTTCGCTTTAGAGTTAATTTTGACCGGCTACCTGCTTGATTGTGAAGGAAAGCACCTTGTCTTGTTCATCTTCTTTTAACTTTTAAAACTTTCTTGGAGACTTTAAATGTGTCACGTATAGTAATCATTTGTAGCGTAGAATTCATAAGTTGTATTCTCTTCTCCAATAACCAAGTTCAACCATAGTTTTTTTTAATTGAAAAAAAATTTCTTTATTACCCATGGGGGCGCTAAACGTAGAGAGGACAAACAAGGACAGACAAACGAATTAAGTCGATTACATTGACTCCAGTGCGTAACTGGTACTTATTTAATCGACTTCGAAAGGATGAAATGCAAAGTCTTCCTCGGCGGAATTTGGACTCGGAACGTAACAGTAGATGAAATACCTATTTCTTTACTACCCACAAGGTGCTTAACACAGAGGGAACAAACAAGGACAGACAAACAGATTAAGTCGATTATATCGACCCCAGCGCGTAACTGGTACTTATTTAATCGACCCCAAAAGGATGAGAGGCAAAGTCGACCTCGTCGGAATTTGAACTCAGAACGTAACGGCTGACGAAATACCTCTCAGCATTTCGCGCGGCGTGTTAACGTTTCTGCCAGCTCGCCGCACTTTGCTCCGGGATGGGTGGTGCGCATGAAGCTAAAAATGTATCGTATTACTGTATTTTAAAAAATCTTTGCAGTGGTCCATAGATGTGCTACTTAAATGTTTTTCTGACCACATTGGGGTTCCAAAGGCAGTTGATTTTCACAACGGAGCATAATTTTGTTATTATGATTCCACACTGCAATATCTGGCCGTCTGTGTTTTGACTTGGAGGCTATTTAATTTTTCAAAATTTTCACCGATATTCTTTTGACAGATCGCCGCAATATAGTCAACTTCGTTTGCTGGTATTTTTCTTTTTTCTTATCTTTTTCCAGACTGCTCTCGTCACCGCATCATGTCTCATGGCAAGATAATATCTAGTATCGGAAAGACATTCTCTCGCAGTTCGCAATAAAAGAGTCGATGTCTTCAGTCTTGGTATGTATGTATGTATGTATGTATGTATGTATGTATGTATGTATGTATGTATGTATGTATGTGTGTGTGTATGTATGTGTATGTATGTATGTATGTATGTATGATGTATTTATGTATGTATGTGTGTGTATGTATCAATGAATGTGTGTATGTATGTATGTATGTATGTATGTATGTATGTATGTATGTATGTATGTATGTATGTATGTATGTATGTGTGTATGTATGTATGTATGTGTGTGTGTATGTATGTATGTGTGTGTGTATGTGTGTGTTCATATGTGTGCATTTATGAATATAAGCAATTGATACTTCTCCAGATGATAACATTTTGGAAATACAGTTTTTTTGCGGTGATTTATAAGCTCTTATTCTTAACACAGATATTCGAAGAAATTTAAAATGACTCTTTCTACGATAGCGCGTTGGCATTGAAACGTACTTTTAAATACGTAAATGCATATAGATGAATATAATTACATGCCTATATCTTTAACTATATATGTGTGTGTGCATGTGTGTGTACGCACAGTAGTTTATGTGTGAGTCTGTGTGTATTTATATGTATGTATATGTATATACACCTATATATATAATGGGTAAGACATGTCTGTGCTCAAGTTGTATCTTTTTAATTAATGATATTCATTTTGTATATTATGCTTAGATTGAAACAATGCAGTTCCAAAGTTCATCAGCACTTCTTGATCTTCTCGAGAAATCTCATAATCTCATGATATGCTTCCCAGTAGCATAAATTATTTCTGCTTTTTTATAGCAGGCACCAAGGACAAGGTGAATGACGATGTAGTTACTGATGATTGTTAACAGTTAACTGTTTAATAATAATTGAAACCTATCGTACATGTAAAATTTAAATTCTATTTATATTTTCTCATAGCAAACATTAGGCTGCGCAGTGCTCTCTCATATCTAGAATGTGATGTATTATTTTTGTTGTTCGGTCAAATTTATATTGAAGATGATCCACTTATGTCTACCATATCTTTTATTCAGACGTAGTATATCTAGAACTATACAATCTAATATATTTTCCTATTTCTTCTATTGTCATAGAGGTTCTTCTACCGTGCGTATAGGTGACTATCGTTTATGTGTAGATATACATACTTAGTGTATGTAACTGAGTGGATACAACGATCACAAATGAAGCAGAAATAGGAATGAAAGTTCATGTAGTTATTTGTTGTCTGTTCACGTTCCTATCGCTGATTCCTATGCTCGAAGAATCATTAATCTTCATTCAAATAAAGGCAGTCAACTGGCAGAATCAATAGCACGCCAGGCAAAATGCTTAGCGACATTTCGTCTTTGTATCCTTTCGGGATCGATAAAGAAATTACCAGTTGATCACTGGGTTCTATCTAATCGACTTATCCCCTCCTCCCTTCAAAATTGCCGGCTTTGTGCCAAAATTTGAAACGAATATTCACTCGGATATTTTTATAACTATGTCTACATACATATTAAAAGATTGATATCTAACATACATGAACCATTTACTTCTCATTAATAATACCACTATATATAACTAAGTACGCGAGTATTTCTGATATTTCTGGGCCACAGCTGTATTGCGTCCTTTTTTTATATCTTAAACGGCAGGAAGGGCGGCATGCATAATATTCAGATGGTTTCCGAGGCCGCCAGAACAACACGGATTTTTAATACGTTAAGCATGAACATCTGTAGGTCAATGATTAAAGAAAATGTTAAAGAAATTGTCAAAGTGTTTTATATGAGGGCCAAGTGAACTTGAGAGAAAATGGTGTGTAAATGCTACTACGAGCAGGAATAAGTCTTTGTAGTAGTATCAAAATTGATTAATATATTGAGAGAACAGAAATAAAGATACATAGATTGAGAAAAGTAGTCTGTCTTGGGTAAATATTATACTATGCTGGTAAGTAAAGGTTTACCAATCAGCCAAATAGTTTCCGCTTAGATGTTGTTTAGGAGGTGTATGAATGAAGAAGTAACACCGCTCCATTTTATCGGAATTACCAAATTTTGTTGAGCATTACCTATTGACCTGTACTGAAGAGGAAATGTAGTCTTCGGATGAAGATTTTAGCTATACCATTTAGTTAAGAACACCTGTAAAGATCAATAGAGGTTCTGCAATTCTAGATACTTTGATGGGTTATGTAGCATGTTGTCTGTGAATAGCGAGTGCCAAATAAAGATTACGTATTAGATGTGAAGGTAGACCGTATCTTCGGCAGAATCGTGTTTCTGTGCAGAATTTACTGGACAATCTCTTTTCGCCTGCTTGGCTTGAAAGTTATCGAATATAAGTCTTTGAAAAGTTGTATCTTTCCTTTGTATCCATTTACAGCGCGGTGTACTAGACCGTAAATTTAGGTGAATTGATCAGAGACACATTACATCAGCGCGGCTAGCATCAAAAATATCGAGCACCCTAACAAGTCAGCCATTTGCGACACTGAGATATTTGAACAGATCTGATTTAACAACTGGAAATATATTATTTCAATTTTTCCATCAACGACATTAACTGAAGTAAGTCACGTGATGGGTTAACTATAGACGAATTGCGATGAAATGTATTTGATTTCACAGACTACTGTCAAACGAAATAAACTTCCTGACTGAAAATGTATAGTTTCTTTCTCTATTAAGAAATAAATAAGAAATACGAGATTCTGTTCATTTTATTTTCGTTGCTCATAATAAATTGTGTGAAGAATAGTTACTTTCAAGCTGTGTCTGCTTTCATTGAATATCATTTTCTAGGTATTTATAATTAGCACCATTTATAAAACTGCGAAGATCACTGTTACTGTTTCGTACCATGTTAAGTCTAAGATTATTTAGGAGGTTAAAAAAAAAAGAGAGTTCAGGGAAACTAGAAGGTGGTTACTTTCTTGTTACAGCATGATAAAAAAATAAAATAAAAACAGAGTAAAGGTTTTTGTGTAGCTAATTAGAAACTGGTGAAATTCTCTTTGTAAATAAGATGAAATGTAATGAAAGTAATCTTTTCAACCACTCTACGTATGCCTGTGAAAAAATAAAAAAAGAAAGAAATTATTGACAAAGAAGTGAAAATGTCTGACTGATATTGAAATTAAATTGACCTGGTTTTCGCATTCAATCTCATTTTCAAATGGAATATTTTTAGTGAACTCTCCTCGATATAGTTATATTTTCTTCGGAACGAAAAGATTCGTCTTAAAATAAATTTCTAATTTTAATGTTTCAAAAAGTCTCCTCTATATTTAAGCGGTTTATCATACACAATCATGTTACTCAGAGCAAGATAAATAAATCAGGATATTAGCTAACGTCATAACAACAAACAAAAGGCATTTGCTATCACGTTGTCGACTAGTATCAGAGTTGCAATCACTCTAACAAGTTAAGGATGATATGTGTGTGTGTATGTATGTATGTATGTATGTAATGTATGTATGTATGTATGTATGTATGTATGTATGTATGTATGTATGTGTGTGTGCGTGTGTGTGTGTGTATGTGTTTCTGCATTTGTATTTGTATATACATATATATATATATATATATATATATATATATATATATATGTCAGTATGTATACACACTATGAAAGCTCGAGATAAGAAAGTAAATTCAAAACCAATACATCAAATTTTAAACCTTTGTAAAGAATTTAAAAACCTATGTAAAGAAAAAAAAAAGAATTAGCTTAATTCTAATGTGCACAGACGTTGGCATCATGGCATTCAACGTGAGCAGATTGTTATTATTACATTAGCAAATTTGCATCGCACAACTCTTTGTTGTTGTCTGTATAGGTGTTATATATTAAGAACGATAACATGCTTAATCCTCAAATTTCGAATATTATTTGGCTTTGTCGATGACTGTAAAACCCAGGTTATGACTTCTTTCCAGATACATTTTATACGAAATCCTTTGTATGCATATTTTCTTTAACATGTATTTTCATATGACGAAATGATCTAACGATGTAAAAGATTCACTCTGTATATTATCTGTACAATGTCAGTTTTACTCAGTATAATATTTGTACATCGTCCACAGGATGCCGGCACCATGTTCACAATTCACTCAAAGACTTGTCCCAGAGCCATTGCGATACGGGTGTTTTATCGTCAATTTATCCTGATATATTCAATATTATCCTGAGAGAAATCAAAGAGGAAAAAGACCTTATAATATTTAAACGGTATCTGAACAAATTCCTCCAAAACGTATCAGACAAACCAGCAAAAATTGGGTATATCTAAGTGAATAACAACTGCCTATTTAAGTGAAATGTATCCTAAAATATGAGCTAGAAGATTACACTACTTGATGCTATTAAGTTAGACGTGGTCAGCAAATAGAGTGCATGTACTTACTACTTGGAATAATAATTCGTATAATATATATATATATATATATATAATATATATATATATATTTGCCCTGTTTAGAATTACACACACACACATATATATGTATATGTGTATGTGTGTGTGTGTGTGTGTGTGTGCGCGCGTGTGTGTGTATGTGTGTGTGTGCGCGCATGTGTGTATAACGTATGGTATAAATCTAAACAGGGCAAATTTTAGCCATTTCTCTGCAGACTGAAAAACATGAATAAACTTAATCAATATTCGGGCCTTATTGGGTTCTTATCAGAGGTGTCCACATCATTCTAACAGTCTCCAGAGAAACAGCGATATATTATTTAATGCAATCCTTTATACTCCTTAAACAAGAAAATAGTTTAGCTCGATCTAATGTAGCGAACAGTAACAACTAAATTATTGCGAAATCGGCTATAGTTTCTACTCATTCTAAAGCATTCAATTTGCTTTTACTCTGCACTTTTGGAATGTTCCAAATTAGGTCATTTTACTTTATTTACATAAAAAAATTCCCATCTCATCCCAAATCTAAGGTCATTTATGTGTCAGGCTGAGTAAAAAGTAAGCAACGTTTTGAAACCTGAAATTCATCGCAATATATTTCAACACTGCGGAAATCTTATTCATCAAATAAGTACCATTACGATCAACACATTTTTGTCAATGAGTTACAAATTGGTTTATTCCGGTAACATAAAAATCTGGAGTTCTGGAGCTGGTGAACCCTTTGAACACGCTTTCAACATCGGTAACTCCTCTCGCAGGAAACCATCATGGTGCTTGAAAATGTGGTAGTCGGTAGGAGAAAGGTCTGGGAAATAGCTGGGTGGGGAAGAACTTCGTAGCCAAGTTCCCTCAACTTCTGGAGCATTATTAGTGAAACATGTAGTTGAGCATTGTCATGAAAGATGATTGATCCTCTTCTGTTGACAAGTCTGGGACAGAGAAGTAGCAGTTTTTCATTTATTTTGGCAATTTTATGGCAATATGTTTCTGCAGTAATAATTTTACGAGTCTTAAGAAGTTATAGTGGATGAGTCCAGCAGTAAACCACCAGACATTCACCATAAACTTCTTTTTTGAAGAGCTCGAGTTTAGGGAAGGTTTTCGATGCTTCATTTTGCTCCAAACACTGCAAAGAACTTTTTTTTATTATTGTACAGAATCCGATTTCCATTGCAAGTTACAGTACAGTCGAGAAATGGATCGGCCTGGTTACGTAGAAGAAGCGACATGCAAATTCCATATCTGCGCATTTTCTGATTTACATTCAAATGATTTTAATTTTCTGATCGCATGCAAATGGTTGCAGGCAGTTTTCTGCTTAAATTTAATTTCTTTTTTGTCAGTTCTCAAGTGGTTTTAAGCGGATCTTTCTCAACGACGTCATCGATGACAGATGGGCGTCCACTACGTTCACGATCTTCAAGGCTCAGGACTCCACTGCAAAATTGTTTAAACCATTTTCGAGCTGACCACTCAGTGGCCATTTCCTCACCAGACCATTCGTTGATATTGCGAGCAGTTTCAACAGCATTACGTCCTTTTTTGAAGTTGAATAACAAAATTGCTCGAATATTCCGCTTCGACATTTCCATTTTAGATGATTGTAACAATGGTGAAAAAATATCAATGTTAATTTATTATATATCTGTACTATTAGACAACTGCAAAAAAATGTTTAAAAATTTTCAAAACTCTGCAAAAATTCGGTACAAATTCTTCATGGTTCAAAACGTTGCTTACCTTTTACTCAATCTGTTATAATATCCAGTGTTATAATATCCAGTTGTACGTTTATGGATTATGATAAAAGTCAGGAATGCAAAGGATTTGATAAGCTGTTTTACGGTATACAATTTTGTCGGTTAACAATATATTTATTAATATAAACTGCGCCAATATTGATTGTGACTATTATTTTGGTTATGCAGCACGATAAAACAGAAAAAAAAAAGATAGAAGGATAAAGGAATTCATGTGCATTTTCAGCTTTGTATTCATTTATTTATTTATCTATTTATTAATTTTTTCATGTATTTAGTTAGCAAACATAGCAGCTATCAACTTAGCAAATATAAAGTCTACAAAAACAAACAAACAAAGAAAAAAAACAAAAACAAAACAACAAAAAACAACAACAAAAACAAAACGATTAAACCAATGCATACGTTAGACAACGTCTCTTCTATGGCAACTAATATTTGTTTTGCAACATTTTACCCCTCTTTTCTTTAGTCATGTAACTTGATATAAAGGTAAATACCTATATCATAATTTGATTTGAAAAAAACGCCATGACTACACTGAAGTTGTGAAACCGGTTGAGAAAATGTTAATACAACATATCAAAGAAGCCTCAATTTCATTTCTTCTGCGTAGACGTACGTATTAATATG
>NC_042997.1:158786394-158821394 GCF_006345805.1 Octopus sinensis | reverse complement strand
GCGAATGCCAGTTGTCTGGATCCCCGGCTGACGACAAACGTTTTGGAAGAGAGGTTGATGCGGCCGTAATAACCGCAATCGTTCACCGAACAAATGAATTCAAGTGGATGCTTTTCACGCACGCACACACACACTCATACATGCACACATGTACACACACATACACACCCGCACCCGCGCACACGTATATACGCGTTTTACAAGAAAGAAATTTAAATAAAATATTTACATGTATTGAGCTCTCTAATATATGCGTTTAATATACTACAGGTAATGTGTGTGCGTGTGTCTGGGTGTTAATGGATGTGTATATCCACATGAGTGTATGTACGTATACGTGCATGTGTGTGTGTGTGTGTGTGAGAGAGAGAGAGAGAGAGAGAGAGAGAGAGAGAGAGAGAGAGAGAGAGAGAGAGAGAGAGAGTTAGAGGGATGGACAAAGACTCGCATACACACACTTATCCATATAAAAACTGGACTGGTGTACTTTGACATTGCTTATTTTATAGGCAGAGGAAAAGTAAAGTGGACTCCGGGGAAATTTGAACATTGTATTGTCTGAACCACTTCTATTGGTTTATATCTTTACGTAAATAAGTTCATAAATCCAAAAGGATTTATTTGTCTTGACATATATTTAGCTCCATTTATGTATATTTATGCATGCATTCCTATATTTTACGTTATAATATTGCTCCATCTTGAGAAATAAAATCAATGACGTCAGCCGTCGATGAAATGGTTTTACGGATAGTCGCTCATGTCTTTTATTGCTGAAGAGTGTATAAACGATATCTGTATTTGTTGCAGCCACTCAAAGAATGGATGTAGTGTAAAGTAAGGTGTAGCCAGTATGTTTGTAGATGAATAGACTAATTTTTATTTCTGGAATGAAGTTGACTGTCTCTCGTGATTTAGTTCTGTAGGATAATATTAGCTCTCATAAAATGACCAACAGATGTTCATAGATTCTTTGAGATATATATTATGCCGAAAAAGTTTTCTCCTACCTTTGAAATAAAAGTACTTGAATATACGGTTAATATTTTTAAAGTAGCCTCGATCAAAGGAATTATTGTCATGACTGTTTCATCGTTTTCATGCTTTGTGTTTCTAGGAGTACAAAAAGCAATAAATGAGATTTGTTAAGGAATTGGCAACTGTTTCTAACATGTTCAGCGACCTGATGTGGCCCTTGTGTGGTTCGGGCAACTTATTATTGTAGTGATTCTTGGTGATATTTGCTAGACTTCAAAATTAACGCCTCTAATATGATTTAACTAACATTAACGTAAAACAAGTTAAATTTATCCTCTTCTCACTACGATTCTTCTGTGCTGTGTATTGCTTTGTCCGCTCATTATTCGATGCCACATCAGTTTGGGCGTTGAATTCAAATGTTTTCTTAACCTATTTGGTCTTATCGCATGATAAGCAACTAATCTCATTCTAAATATTTCAATATGATTATACAAACATCAAGTGTTGTAGTCCGTATGACTCTTAGATATAGTTAAATAAATAATTCTGTATAGGCTATATCTAATGGTGAGAAAACCAAAATAATCATTAAACATTTATATTGCTCAGATTTATATAAAAATGATTGAATAGGATTCAGTCTTAACTTCACAACACAATAAGTATGGTCTTGTTTATAAAGAAAACAACAAAATATTTCTTAATTACATGATTAATGTTGAATGGTTTCAATGAATGAAGCCTAATCGAACAAATTTAATCAAGGAACATTTAAGATATACTTTATGAAAATAACTTTATTTTTTGTTCAGAACAAACCAATTGAAGTACGGTGAAGTTAAAAGACAAATCAACGAATACATCATATCAGCTATGCTGAATGAGTATTGGCTATCTAGTAATTCCTATTTATTCATAGACAGAAAACTAGAAGAGCGTGGGTGTGAGAAGCAACTGTTGCTTCTCTACTCGGTGCCAGTCACTGTATAATATTAAATAAACATTGCAAATATTTAGTTTTGGGGTTATGTAAATCAATTTCCAAGGTCAGTTTTGAAATTCGAATTCAGTATAGCATTAAAAATAACTTACAGCATTTAAATAAGTTTTCGGAATACTTTAGATATGTAGAAATGCTAATTCATTCAGTATCTAGAAGTATCAGAAGTAAACAAATATGAGATGAACACGAATTGATAATAATGGACGGCGGCAAGACTGTCTGTAATTTATAAATATATGCTTGTCGAATGGTTTTGATATTACAATTGTAATAAAGTGGATATCAGTGTTTACCATCACTTGTAAAATTGGTTGTTCACAAGAGTCTAATTGACAATGCAAGGCTAAACTACGACATATATTGGATCTTTCCGGTTTGAACGGCAGTTTTTTCTAGCGGTGACATATGAAATTGTCACCCATAATTATGACCCTAGTATCGATCTATTGCATTTCAATCTGTTTTAGGGTTAGGGTTAGTTAGGATTAGGGGTGTAGGGAAGGGTACCTTTTTTTTCTTCACAAATGTAAATAAACCCAATCTGTTTCTTAAACGAGGGACATATTCATACGGTACAGAATGTTTTTTATCTCAATAGACGTCAGTGATTGGTTGAAATTGCAGAAATTGAAGAAAAAACAACAACAAATATCTTACAAACTATAGAATTTTCTCAATAAAGCCAAGAGAAAAAGATGTTTTATAAACACATTCTACCAGTATACGAAGTTTAACATTTTTTAGTTACCTAGAAATTATGTTAAAAACTGCCGTTCAAATCGAAAAGATCCCATATATTTACTGCTGCAGATACATCTTGCCTTTGAAACAGCTGATAAAACTGTTTTCTTATTGCAAACAATGTTTTACATGTAAACCATTTCCGAATATATCAGACATATTTTTTACACGATTTCTTCATTCTCGAAATAAATGATCTCTGTCATAAAATATTAATAGACCCATATGTAAAATAATTGCTTCTTTGAGACTAGGAAGTACACTTTAAGAAACCTTTACAACGGGTATTTGTTCCAGTCATATTTCCATATTTCCTATATGAGCTGTTAAGGGAATGTACTGAAGACACTCACTTTAAAGCAAGTGATAATGGTTCGATTCAACTGTACGGAAATTTGGGTGACATCAATTTTCCCCTTCCGTTGACCAATATTTCTAACTACGACTGCAAAACGGAAACTGAGCGAAAAGCTGTTATATATATATATGTATATACTAGCAGCATAGTCCGGCATTGCCCGGGTATGTAAGAGCCCCTAGTAGGCAACGGCTAATCCCAATCGGGTCCTTTCTCTCTAGGGAACGAAGGCGCATGTGTAGGTTGCAATGTCTTCTCTTCACTCGAATACTTCTGTGTATACGATGTTCCTAGCTGTCCCTTTGGGCGATAAAAAGGTCGAGTTGTGTCCCCTAGACAGAAAATGTGTTGCATATAAAAAGCTTAGATTCTCGACCCCATGTCGAATTTATCGATTTTTTCAGAACTGGGGGAACTTTTCAAACTTTTCGCTGCGTCAGTTTTGAATTATGACATTGGGTTGTATGTGTGTCAAGTTTCATCAGAATCGGTTGAAAGCCGTGGTCAGAGTGAGGGTACAACCTGACAGACACACAGACAAACTGCCGTTTCTATATATATATATATATATATATATTATATATATATATATATATATATACACACACCACGGTACTCGGTCGGTTACGGCGACGTGGATTCAAGTTGATCCAATCAACGGAACAGCCTCCTCGTGAAATTAACGTGCAAGTGGTTCAGCAATCCACAGATACGTGTATCCTTAGCGTAGTTCTTGGGGAGATTCAGCATGACACAGAGTGTGACAAGGTTGGCTCTTTTGAAATACAGGTACAGCAGAAACAGGAAGAAAGAGTGACGGAAAGTTATGGTGAAGAGTACAGTAGGGTTCTCCACCAGCCCCTGCCGGAGCCTCATGGAGCTTTAGGTGTTTTCGCTCAATAAACACTCACAACGCCCGGTCTGGGAATCGAAACCACGATCCTATGACCGCGAGTTCGCTGCCCTAACCACTGGACCATTGCGCCTCCACCCCCACCCTACATATATATATGAGAAAAACAATTAGTTTTAAATCTATAAATGTGTGTGTGTGTGTGTGTGTGTGTGTGTGTGTGTGTGTGTGTGTGTGCGCGTGTGTACGCGTATATGAATGTATCTATGATAGCTATTATATCATACCTTGATACTGTGTGGACTAAGATCCTGTTGACAGGCCGCTGGTATTTATAGTGTTAAACACTTTCGCTATGCAAATTAGAGATTCCTTCATCGAGTAACTGTTGCATTTGTTGCGTATATAAACAGTTTGGTCGCTTATTTCTCTAGAGAATGTCAGAATGGTGTAGATGCCTCCGGTGAGAACACAATAAGGTTCGAAAATCGATTAAAGTTGTTCATAATTTTTTTTTTTCAGTCTGCGGGGAAATGGCTAAAATTTACCCTGTTTACAATTATACCATATATTACATATATACACATATGTACGCGTACACGTGTGTTTGTCATAGCACTGAGTGACAACTGACGTTGGTGTGTTTGCACCGCCGTAACTTAGCAGTTCGGAAAAAAATAGCGATAGATAAGTTTAAAATAAATTAAAAGTACTGGAGTCGATTCGTTCGACTAAAATGTTTCAAGGCAAAGCTCCAGTATGGTCTCAGTTCAATGACAGAAAAAACGTAAAAGATAACAAATTGTATCTGGAGAGTGGTTTATTATAGCTAATTAAAGATCGGCCCAGCTATTTTGGTCTTAAATACCAAACTCTAAATAATTTTAGGCTGGAAATAGAAACAATTTTAAATTATCGTTCTGAACAGTCAATAAAATTTATAAAGTGTTGCTCGCTGCATTAAATGTGTTAACTGCATTTCTTTTCAAGTGGATGGCTTCTTCATTATCTGAATAATTCTCTTGTGTGCTACAAGTGTAGAGTATTGTACATCTATGAAGTGCATTCCAGATGTTTTGAAACCCTTTTAGGAGAGGCTGTCAAAACCTTCCTAGATTATTGTAATTTTAGTATATCATTACTCTTTACTCTTTTACTAGTTTCGGTCATTTTACTGCGGCCATGCTGGAACACCACCTTTAGTCAAGCAAATCGACCCCAGGACTTATTCTTTGTAAGCCCAGTACTTATTCTATCGGTCTCTTTTGCCGAACCGCTAAGTTACGGGGACGTAAACACAGCAGCATCAGTTGTCAAGCGATGGTGGGGGGACAAACACAGACACACAAACATATACACACACACACATATGCATATATATATATATAATATATATATATATATATATATATATATACACACACCACGGTACTCGGTCGGTTACGGCGACGTGGATTCAAGTTGATCCAATCAACGGAACAGCCTCCTCGTGAAATTAACGTGCAAGTGGTTCAGCAATCCACAGATACGTGTATCCTTAGCGTAGTTCTTGGGGAGATTCAGCATGACACAGAGTGTGACAAGGTTGGCTCTTTTGAAATACAGGTACAGCAGAAACAGGAAGAAAGAGTGACGGAAGTTATGGTGAAGAGTACAGTAGGGTTCTCCACCAGCCCCTGCCGGAGCCTCATGGAGCTTTAGGTGTTTTCGCTCAATAAACACTCACAACGCCCGGTCTGGGAATCGAAACCACGATCCTATGACCGCGAGTTCGCTGCCCTAACCACTGGACCATTGCGCCTCCACCCCCACCCTACATATATATATGAGAAAAACAATTAGTTTTAAATCTATAAATGTGTGTGTGTGTGTGTGTGTGTGTTGTGTGTGTGTGTGTACGCGTATATGAATGTATCTATGATAGCTATTATATCATACCTTGATACTGTGTGGACTAAGATCCTGTTGACAGGCCGCTGGTATTTATAGTGTTAAACACTTTCGCTATGCAAATTAGAGATTCCTTCATCGAGTAACTGTTGCATTTGTTGCGTATATAAACAGTTTGGTCGCTTATTTCTCTAGAGAATGTCAGAATGGTGTAGATGCCTCCGGTGAGAACACAATAAGGTTCGAAAATCGATTAAAGTTGTTCATAATTTTTTTTTTTCAGTCTGCGGGGAAATGGCTAAAATTTACCCTGTTTACAATTATACCATATATTACATATATACACATATGTACGCGTACACGTGTGTTTGTCATAGCACTGAGTGACAACTGACGTTGGTGTGTTTGCACCGCCGTAACTTAGCAGTTCGGAAAAAAATAGCGATAGATAAGTTTAAAATAAATTAAAAGTACTGGAGTCGATTCGTTCGACTAAAATGTTTCAAGGCAAAGCTCCAGTATGGTCTCAGTTCAATGACAGAAAAAACGTAAAAGATAAAATATTGTATCTGGAGAGTGGTTTATTATAGCTAATTAAAGATCGGCCCAGCTATTTTGGTCTTAAATACCAAACTCTAAATAATTTTAGGCTGGAAATAGAAACAATTTTAAATTATCGTTCTGAACAGTCAATAAAATTTATAAAGTGTTGCTCGCTGCATTAAATGTGTTAACTGCATTTCTTTTCAAGTGGATGGCTTCTTCATTATCAGAATAATTCTCTTGTGTGCTACAAGTGTAGAGTATTGTACATCTATGAAGTGCATTCCAGATGTTTTGAAACCCGTTTAGGAGAGGCTGTCAAAACCTTCCTAGATTATTGTAATTTTAGTATATCATTACTCTTTACTCTTTTACTAGTTTCGGTCATTTTACTGCGGCCATGCTGGAACACCACCTTTAGTCAAGCAAATCGACCCCAGGACTTATTCTTTGTAAGCCCAGTACTTATTCTATCGGTCTCTTTTGCCGAACCGCTAAGTTACGGGGACGTAAACACAGCAGCATCAGTTGTCAAGCGATGGTGGGGGGACAAACACAGACACACAAACATATACACACACACACATATGCATATATATATATATATATATATATATATATATGCGGCGGGCTTCTTTCAGTTTCCGTCTACCAAATCCACTCACAAGGCTTTGGTCAGCCTGAAGCTATAGTAGAAGACACTTGCCCAAGGTGCCACGCAGTGGGACTGAGCCCGGACCATGTGGTTGGTAAGCAAGCTACTTACCATACAGCCACTCCTGCGCCACATATATTTAATAAGAGGACCTCCTAACTTTTCTCATTCTAGACTGGAGGAGACGGCTCTAACAACACTTTGAACACAACCTACCAATCACTGCTTGTCACAGCTAGAATGCAGTCGGGACATAGAGACAATTTGGAAGCTCGCTATGCGATAAAGTTTTGTGTTAAACTGGACAAAATCATTACAGAAACTTGTAAAATGCATTAGACTATTTATGGGTTAACTTGTATGCACCGATCATCTGTTTTACGGTATCCTAAGAAGCCTGACAAAGCAAGTCCACCGGGTAGCCCACGGTTAACCCCATTTTCGACAGCAAAGCCATTATCTGCATACATCAGGTTCTCATTGGCCAGACGGTCAGCATCCTGTAAGTAGATATGTTGAGGGTTTTTAGGAAGAAATTTTGTCACAAAAGGCCGGGACACTTTAACCAGAGCAATGAACAGGTCCATAATTCCAGCCTGGTAAACAACTAGTTGGCAGAGATAGGTATCAAATTAGTCGTTTTCCCTCCCTACAATCCAGACCTTATTCCCTGTAGCTTTTAGCTGATTAGTGTTTCATACTTTTTCGAAATTAATACGTCTCGTGTGGAAAAAATCTCAAAACTGCTGGAATGCACCTTGACTTAGTGATTCTTTCATTATTCGACAAATACGGTGAAGTTTACTCTTCGCTAAAAAAAACTAACAATATCAGAAAAAAAAAAAATCTGGAGTTGTCCCTTGTGTTTAGCAAAAGACTCAAAATAAGGTTAGTTATTAACTAATATTCTCTTTTTCGTCTCACAGCCTAATTTTTTTCTAGTTTAATTTTTTGATGCTCTGTATTAAATATGGGAATATAAACTTAACTGTTCCAGTTTTATATTGTCATGTTAAGTACGGGGCTGCTTTTTGTCTAGTGACATTACAGAAACTAAACTCTCAAAATGTAACACTAACATACTCCAAAATAACACACACAGAGTCTGTGTATATGTGTGTATGGAAGATATATATATATATATAGACAGAGAGAGAGAGAGAAAGAGAGAGAGAATATGGGGGGGCGGTTGAGTGAGTTGGAGGCGTGTGCGCGCGTATATCAGCATGCGTCAAAGGTCGGCAAATATTTCCGTTGTTCTGATATCATAACTGCCCGACCTACGCCGGGTGCCTAGTTCGATTTCAGTCGGTGACTGTCTCTAGTTTTTCTGTTTAACGGGTTTTAAACAGATATTTTATGAGTTTTTACTTGTAACAACATTAAGATTTGAAGAATTCTGTAAAACAAAATCTATTTTCAAATTAACCCATGATTTAAAATGTTTGTTTTCGTAATTCGACAATTAAAATTATTGTTTTGCGTAGTAAAAATAATAAATATTTGCGAAGGTATATATTTGCATATATTTTGTCAAAATTTTGGGATCTTTTCGGTTTGAACGGTAGTTTTCTCTAGCGGTGTCATATGAAATTGTCACCCATAATTATGACCCTAGAATCAATCTATTGCATTTCAATCTGTTTTAAGGTTAAGGTTAGTTAGGTTAGGTTTAGGGTTAGGGGCGGGGGGAAGGGTATCTTTTTTTCTTCACAAATGTAAATAAACCCAATCTGTTTCTTAAACGAGGGACTTATTCATACGGCACCGAATGCTTTTTAACTCAATAGACGTCACTGATTGGTAGAAATTGCAGAAATTGAAGAAAAAACAACAACAAATATCTAACAAACTATAGAATTTTCTCAATAAAGCCAAGAGAAAAAGATGTTTTATAAACACATTCTACCAATGTACGAAGTTCAAATGTTTTAGTTACCTAGAAATGATGTTAAAAACTGCCGTTCTAACCGAAAAGATCAAAATTTTGTAGTCGAAAAATATGAACAACGGCCAATAAAGAGATACATCGGTGCATTCAAGAAAAGTTTCTGAGTCGCATTTTCTCACTCGAGCTGCAAGTTCTTTCCTTTGTCACTGCTGCGACCGATTAAAAAAAATTCCGTCTCCTATATTTCGTTCATAATATATGGGTAGTCGCAAGGCGTCGTTGCTGGAATCTTTTTAATGATAGCTCTCATCTGTTCCTAAGGAAAAGCTACAACTAATGCTCTCTCTCCTCCACTTTTTCTTCTGCCCCTTCTTCTACTACTAGAATCACCATCGCAACCACCTTAAAATATATCAGCAGTAGCAGTAGTATTAGTGGTATTAGTACTTGTGCTGGTAATAGTAGTAGTAGCAGCAGCAGCAGCTTCTAGTGGATGAAAACAATGGCCCATGTGATTAAGTCAGCGGACTCGCGGTCGTAAGAACGCGGTTTCAATTCGCAGACCGGGCATTGTGAGTGTTTATTGAGCAAAAACAGCTAAGTTCCACGACACTCCGGCGCGGGTAGGTGAACCTCGCTGTACTCTTTCACCACAACTTTCTCTCACTCTTTCTTCCTACTTCTGCCACAAAGCAGAAGAACCATGGTGTAACTCACTATGGTGTGGTAAACCTTCAGACCCTAGTCTTGATTGCGAACCCTATGTACCCCAGGATGGTTCAGCTCTCCGCCCGTTAAAAGCCACGTTTACGGAATGAAGTTAACAACGTTGCTTTCGCGCCCGTGCAATGGCCAGTCTATTGCGTGTGGTGGGTGGATCTTCTAGTTGCCACACGAATTCTTAGTAGCTTAGAGTAGGCTCGAATTAGAGATTATTCTTTGTGGCTAATGGCGTGAGTCCTGATTGAAGAAGAAGAAGAAGAAGAAGAAGAAGAAGAAGAAGAAGAAGAAGAAGAAGAAGAAGAAGAAGAAGAAGAAGCATCTACTGCAATAGTTCTAAATAAATAGCCATTTTTTATGAAGATAGGTTGCCACTGCTGTTTTGCAACACTAGAATCTACAGGAGAACCGGAATAGACTGGACAGTGCAAAAAGTGTGACATGGTCAAACTGTCACATAGCAGCCCAGTTGGATTCATCACTGAAGTTCAGAGTATGCTGTATAGCGGAGACATGGTACGACTAGGAAGATGGATCTTTGCATCATTCCTCATCATTCAGCCAACTGCCTCTATGGCATATGACTGCTCGATCACAAGGAACCAAAAAGAGAAGCACTTAAATGACCCTTTTTATCGGCTAGAAATAAGAGCCAAATTTTCAGAACATATGTAAAAAGAATAATGTAGTTTTACAAACACCTAAAAAGGCTGGAAAGTCATGGACGGAATGGATTTGGCTATAAGTCGGCTGCATCGGGGTTTCCTTGGGGCTTAGCAACAACACCACCAACACAAAAACAGTGGATAAACATTGACCTTCTAAATGTAATAATGATTATCTATCTAGAACACTACTGTGAGCTTTAATATATATGAAGCAAACTTTTATTAAACTCGTATTTCTTAGTAATACTTATGAAACTGCTGGCAGTGAAATGTAATCAATTTTCCCTTTTCTTTTTATTCTCTTCCTCCTCTATATTTGTTTCCTTTTATCTAAGGAAAGTTATAAGTTGAGTTTTTCAGTTCATGTAAGAAAAGTGCTAATTTCGTTTTCTATAACAAAGTATTGATTATTATGCCGTGGTTTCCTGACTACAGTAATTGTAACAAGGACACCAATAGTACAAAGAAAACAAGAGTCAGAATATTTGTGCGAACAGTATTGATTTCTTACATAGGATGAAGGCTTCAGATTTATATAGGAAAATTGGGTAAGGAGATTGAATAAACTTAGTGTCTGTCTCTCAGAGAAAGTTAGCAACACAAATAAAGTGATGTATCTAGAACCACGATCTCTTTATTTGTATGTATATACTTTCATCACTTGGTCCGAAAGAGCAGATCTCACGATCCGTTATTTATGTGAGGCCGCTCAGACTGGTCGGAGGACAAAGAAGCTATTGTGAAATTGGAGACATGGTCCAAATCCTTGTTGCAGATTGAATTTCACTGAATGTACCCAAAGACGGAGTTATGGTATTAAGCTGGATAAAGTCCGAGTCTGCCCCAGAACACAAAAAGGTAGAGAACACACCACAAGGTACTTTTCCAAGCTACCACTTTGGACTGATATCTATTTTATCGATATGGAAGCTATGAAATATGATAGGATTAAAACTTACAGCTTAAGGGACTTCATATATTAGCAAACATAGTATACGCAGAGGCAAAGGAAGCGATGGTACAGTGCAATATAAATGTCGTATTAATTGGCACCAGTTGGTCTTGAAAGAACTAACTAATGACAAGAGACATTTAAGCTTTAACCATGGGATCCTGTTTCTCCAGACTATGTATAATATCAAACGCCACTTTCATTTATGAGAAAGAGTAGGGTGTGGTTTAAAAGAAATTTGGCGGCTATTTCTAGCAGATTAAGTTACCACGTAGAGGATCGAGGATCTTAGTTTAGTCATCAATGATATCAAGCTAATTTCTATTCACTTCCAGAAATTAAATTTCCAGCTCTTGCGGTTATGATGACGGTCAAAATTTTGATTTCTTCTTCGTCTCAGGTTAAAACGTTATGACACAAAGCAACACTCCAAATAACTGTAGTCTCCATACCAACTATAAAATGTGTCTACGTGTTTCAAAATCTAAATTTTAAAGTTCTGATCCCAATGATCCCCCCCGATTCGCACGTCTCTCCTCCATTCGTCATTTACACAGTGTACGTCACTCAAGCCTCTCACAAATCACATTTTCAATAATGTTAGCTCTCTGGAATACTTTCCCTGCCCATGAGTTTCCTGCTTGTAGTAAGCTTTAACATTTGAAGAGTAACAGAGATCTCGTCCAACTCATCGGTTTAGGAGATTCCCTGAATGTCACAAGTACAGCGTCTGGCTTCGGACCTAACCAGAACAAACAAAAAATAGCTGACTAGGTTATGCAGCTCACCTGCGATATATATATATGTAAATACAGATATATATGTGTGTGTGTATGCATACATACATAAGTACATATACATACATGCACACACACATACACACACACATATATATATATATATATATATATATATATATATATATATATATATATATATATATAGTCACCTGTTGTTAATGTCCTGTTATTTGCATTTGTATTTGTGTACCATTTCTCCGTTTATTTCTGTCCTTGTTTTCGTATACATTTGCTGCTTTCTTCCAAGGAAACTAGTGCTCTTAGCTTAGTTTTTCCTTGGGGCTGGCCAGATTGGAGTAATCTCGAGTATAACCAGCCGAAATTTGCAAAGATGATCTAGAACTCGACTGAGGAAAAAAACCTCCGAATGACCCGTCCTTGTTTTTTTCTTGTCCCTTTTTTGTATAATCTGTCTGGATATTTTGTGTTCTTGTCCCATTTTTGTATAAACATACACATATATGTAAATAATATATGAACATATGCATATATACATACATATATGTACATATATATGAATATACTTAAATATATGTATATATACATACATACAGACCATAAAAACGTGAAAGAAAGAGAAACGAGAATATAAAAAACATAATAGACGAACTTTTTTCGAACAATGAAAGAAACAAATAGAGAAACGAGACAGGCAACACAGAAAACACTCCCTTCATCAGTTGTCCTCTGTTTTATCTACTCCGCGTTCGAAGGTAGGGATATATATATATATATATATATATATATATATATATATATATATAGACACAAGGGGGCACCCAAAAGAACCCGGAATGTTGCAATATTCCCTTAGTTTTGCAGGATTACACTTTTATCGCCTTCACAGTATTTTCCATTTGAAGCAATGTATCGCCCCAGGCGCGTTTGCACATTTCGAAGGAGTGCTGGAACTCTTGTGAAATGGTGCTTTTAATGTCACCGTCTTTTTTTTTCTTTTTCCACTTCTTCCATAGCTGCAAACTCCGTAGCACCAGCTTTCGCCACCAGTGATAACCTTCGAAAAAATGTCCGAATCAACTTCCAACTGTTCTTTCAGTTCATGATGCGCATTCAATCATGACTGCGTTTCATCTTCGGTGAGCAGGCAAAGCACAAATTTTGCTGCAACCCTTTTCATTAGTAATTCCTCACTCAAAATTCGTTGGCAAGAGCTTCAGGACACACCAATCATATCAACAAGTTCGTCAATTGTTCGGTGGCAGTCTTCATGAATTTTCATGAGGCTTTCATTCGTTCGGTAGTTCGACAGTGATCCTGAATGAGATTAATCTTCAAGCGCAATGTGACAATTCCTAAAGCGTGGAGACCACTCGTATAATTCTGTTCTTCTCATGGCAGCGTCTCTGTAAACTTTTTGAAGCATGACGACTGTTTTGGCCGCTGTTTACCCCAGCAGAAAAAAATTCATGGAAGCACGCTGTTCCTTCGTTTCAGCCATCGCAAAATCGACAAACACCAGAGAAGCACTGAAAAACAAAGACGCACCACGTGACAGTACGAACTGGCCGGACGATGCCGGTCGGCAGACTGACGCCTGAGAGTTTCATCAAGTGGCTTTTAGCAGTAGAAGCCCGAACTACAACGGGTTTATCTTAAAGAGAACGTTTCCGGTTACTTTTGATAAAATGAGAGGGGGGCAAAAGTGTTAGGTTCAGGGAAATGTGGCATAGTGAGGGTGGCTGATATCAGGGAAGGGGAGGAGACAGGAGGGAACAGACACACAGGGAATGTGAGAGAAGACAAAGAGAACGACAGACAGGAACACTTCCATATATATAAAAGAGAGTTTGTGTGTGTACGTATGTGTGTCTGCGTATCTTCATTATGCATTCGAAAACTGAGTTGTCGATTTTAACGGATATCAAACGATTCAGTAATGCTATGACCATCAAATATACTTTATTTTCATTTATCTATTTGCATTACAAATCTTTTACGTTATAATCTTTTCTGTAAGTCAACTACCGTAAATATGTTACACCACGATGACAACAACGACAACGTCACATTTTCTATATGATTGTGTACCTTAGAAGACATCCATTTCTCTATATGTTATGACGAAATACAGTCACTCACTTTCTCTCTCTCTCTCTCTCTCTCTCTCTCTCTCATATGCACACGCACACATATATACAAAAAAGATGTATGCATATGTATTTATGTATGTGTATAAGAAAGATGTGTGTGTGTGAGACAGAGAGTGACACCGAGTGAGTGCCACTCACACATACATGACAGTACATACCTTCACTCACTCTCTCTCTCTCTCTCACGCTCACACATATATGCACGTACACACACACACACACACACATAGTCACGCACACACACAAACACACGTCCATTTCATATATATGTACATACATCTTTCACTTTTGCCTTTCTTTGTGGTTTCACTTTCTCTTCTCTTCTCTTTGAAATTCTGCTCTCTTCAAAGCATGAAGAAATAAAAAAAAAAATACAGAAATTAACGAATACATTCGGAAACTGAGTTGCCGGTTTTGACGTATGGAGTATCAAAAGATTCAATAATCTTTCGGCTAGCAAATAAACTATTTTGAGCTACCTATTTGCATTACAAAACTTTAACATTATAATCTTTC
This sequence comes from Octopus sinensis, assembly GCF_006345805.1. Lineage (NCBI taxonomy): Eukaryota > Metazoa > Mollusca > Cephalopoda > Octopoda > Octopodidae > Octopus > Octopus sinensis. The sequence goes on along the minus strand of NC_042997.1, from coordinate 158,806,712 downwards.
TATAATTCAATCATTCTAAACGACATTTTATACCACGATAACAACGACGTCACATTTTCTATATGAGTGTGTATCTTAAAAGACATCCATTTCTCTATATGTTATGAGAAAATACAGTTACTCACTTTCTCTCTCGCATACATACGCACACAAAGAAACAAAAAAAGATCTATGCATATATTTATGTACGTGTATATGAAATATAATGTGTGTGTGCGTATGAGAGAGAGAGAGAGAGCGCGCGCGAGTGAGAGCCACTTACATAAACATGCAAAATATACAAACATGACAACACAAACCTTTACTCACACACACTCTCTCTCCCACCCACCTACACACGTACACGCACATACACGCGCACATATCCAATTCATATTCACGCACATGCATCTTTCGCTTTCTGCTCTCACTTCAAAGCAAATGACGCCTTTTCACTTACTACTCTTTTTCAATTACTACTCCCTTCAAAGCATAAAGAAATAAAAAGTTTTGACAGAAATTAACGAACAGACATATGATCCCATATAATCGGTTGATAAATTTCCTGCTTCAAACGAAGGAATGCCATAAAATAACTTCCTTTGGCACAAACAAACACACGTGCGCACACACACACATGCACTTGCACACACACACACACACTTTCTCTCTCTCTCAGTCTCTCTCTCTCTCTCTCTCCCTCTAGCTAAAACCTCTGTTTGAACTATGTTATTTCTTGCTAAGTACACGTGCAAAATTACAGCTGAAATCCAATTGAAATCATCTTTTTCTATTCTGTAATTAGTATTAGTGATGAGTGTATTTAAAAACGTGATCTACAATATAACAGAAATCCTGTCCTTTACATGTTGTTTCTAGCATGTCCGAGGTGACATTTGCATACCCCGCCTGATTGTTTTCCTTAAATTTCCTCCAATTCGTATGTTTTCAATACGAGAGATTAGGATTTCACCCCCAAAACACGTTCTCAATATTTCAGTTTTATCCCTCCCCATCCCGATTTCTTCATTTTCTACTTTTTTCGAATTTTTTTTCTTGGTAATCCACGGAGAAAAAAAACAGAGAGTATGAATCTTTAATCTCCTTTCCAAACATCCATCCATCACCTCACCACTTAAAAAAATCTACAACCTCCCAATGTTTCCCTTTTAGCTTTTTGGAAAGCGGGGAAGGTTCTTCAGAAATAATGTCGTTTACCTGTTGCTTCTAGCATATCCGGTTGTCTAGTGGTACTCTAATATTTTTTACGTCTGCTATTTCAGTACAATTCTACGCATGCATGAAACATATGACGAAAGTGAAACATTGGGTGTTTTCAACTTTTTGAAAGCGGATAGGTGATGGGTGGACAAGGTGGGGGAAGAGGTATTAGGTGTTACTTGAAGAAAAATTAAACTTTAAAAAAATATATATTTCTCAGATTCGTAATCTCTGTATGTTAGTACATGGATAGAAAAAAAAACAATTCGTAACAAGGTGAGAAATTAAGAAATTCCGGGGTAAGGTGATTTCTGAGCAAAATCGTGTTAACCCGCTTTTATACGATGAAACAATACATAGTTTGTGATCCTTCTTAAGAACAGAAAGCACAACCCCATGCAAATTGTACCCTCTTTCACTTCACTTTTAAACAAACAATAGCTTCCATTATGCTAGTAATCCAGTTTACTATATAACAGCTGTGCTGATTCTGTCCATAAAAAAGGAACAAATCAGACAATATGACTGTATGTCTTAACACTCGGGCAACGCCGGGGTGCAGTACTAGTGTGTGTGTGTGTGTGTGTGTGTGTGTGTGTATACATACGTATATATATATATATATTATTCAAAGAAATTCCAACTCTATTTTTTACGTTTTATTTATATTCTTTATAATATTAATGTAGAATATAGAATATATAGTATAAATAATATATATAGTAAAATGAAATGAAGTATTGATTGTCTTATTGAAATGTTGTCTTATTGAAATGTTGAATATAAAATATTAAGGGACTAGTATACTTTCTTGCATTATAGCAGTCTTCAAGGTCCCTGAACAAGTTATACCGGATTTTTCTCGGGGATGATAGGAATGAGCCGTAATTTTGTCAACATTCGAAAAAGATAGTTTTAGGAGACAAACTTTGCAATATATCTCTTTCAAGGACCTCATGTTTGCATGATATTACAAAATATTCGATTTTTTATTTAGTTGTTCAATGAAATCAATCAACAAACATATTCCAGTTAATATATATTCATTAGCTGGAAGCACTTCAATAGTTTATAGACAAAATCTTTAGAAGATTTTCTTGCTGATTGTATGGATATTGATTATACACAAGGCAAAAGAAATCACAGTTTAACAGCTCCCTTTGTCTCGTTAAATATCTCAGTGATTGGGTTAAAATTATGAATGAGAGTATTAATATGTTTCAGGAAAGTAGATCCACTTCAAATTACTGGATAAATTTAGAACAACAAAAGGAATATTCGGATTGTTTTAGATCCTTAATAAATCAATATTAGCCGAGCTGTCCTTAAAACAACTATCTCTTTAGCCCAACGAGCGATAATCAATACGTGTGTATATATACATATATGTGCACATGCGTTTCTCTCTCTCTCTCTGTATATATATATATATAATATATATATATATATATATATATATGATGTGTATATAATATATATATATATATATATATATATATATTATATATATATATATATATATATATGCATATAAATATATATATATATCCCCGCTGGCGATGTATATATATAGAGAGAGAGCATGTGGACGTACACATATGGATTTGTTTATATGAGAAGAGAGACAGAAAAAATAACAGAGAAAACAGAAAGGGAAAGAGAGAAAGGGGAGAGAGATAGAGAGAGAAGGGGAAAAAAGCGAAAGAGTAAATTAGTTTGTTAGTTTGTTATTATTGTACATAATAACCATATTGCATATAATCAGCATAGTATATAATCACTATTTCTAATATTTCACAGTAATTGATTACTACTTGTTTTGAAAGCCGTTTATATCCTTACAGCTTTATTTTTGTTAATAGAGATTTCAAATTTTAGTACAAGGCCAGCAACTTCGTGGAATGGTTAAGTTGATTACATCGACTACAGTGTTCGACTGGTACTTATTTCATCGAACCCAAAAGGGATGACAGATAAAATTGATTTGGGCGGAATTTGAACTCAGGACGTGAAGACAGACGAAATGCTGATGACATGTTGCACGGTATGCTAATGATTCTGTCAGCTCACCGCCTTCATATTTTTTACTCTTTTACTCTTCTACTCGTTTCAGTCATGTGACTGTGGCCCTGCTGGAGCACCGCCTTTAGTCGAGCAAATCGACCCCAGGACTTTTTGTTTGTAAGCCTTGTACTTAATCTATCGGTCTCTTTTCCGAACCACTAAGTTACGGGGACGTAAACACACCAGCATCGGTTGTTAAGCGATGTTGGGGGAACAAACACAGACACAAACATATACACACACATGCATATATAAGACGGGCTTCTTTCAATTTCCGACTACCAAATCCACTCACAAGGCTTTGGTCGGCCCGAGGCTATAGTAGACACTTGCCCAAGGTGCCACACAGTGAGACTGAACCCGGAACCATGTGGTTGGTAAGCAAACTACTTACCACACAGCCACTCCCACGCCTCCTATTTATCAATATCGCTTTCAAAGTTTTGCTCAGAGCCAGCAATTTATAGTGAAGGGTAGGTCGAATACATCAACCTCAGTATTTAGCTGGTACTTATTTCATCGAACCCGAAAGGATGAAGTGTAAAGTTGACCTCGGCGGAATTTGAACTCAGAGCGTAAAGAAATACCGCTAAGCATTTTGCCCGGCGTGCTAACAGTCCTTATTTCTTTATTGCCCACAAGGGGCTAAACATAAAGGGGACAAACAAAGACAGACAAAGAGATTAAGTCGATTAGATCGACCTCAGTGCGTAACTGGTACTTAATTTATCGATCCCGAAAGGATGAAAGACAAAGTTGACCTCGGCGGAATTTGAACTCAGAATGTAAAGACGGACGAAATACCGCTAGACATTTTACTCTGTGTGCTAACGATTCTGACTGCTCACCGCCTTCATTATTTGTATTAATACTGGCCCAATTAATTTTGGCCCAATATCGGGGCAGGGTAAGACTGTTATATTGACCCGTGTGTTAAATTGGTATTTATTTTATCAAACCCGAAATTTTGAAAGGCAAAGTTGACCTCGGCGGTATTTGAACGCAGAACGTAAAGACGGGTGAAGTGCTGCTATGTGTGCTGATGATTCTGCTAGCTCGACGCATTCCTTTTTTTTTTAATATTTATATTGAAAAGCATATAAAAGGTTAATTATAAAGTTACATATTTTCATCATTTTAAACTGGAAAGGAAAGAAGTAGATGATGTAACTGTCTTAACTTACGATTTTGTCGTAGAGTTTAGTGTCAATCTTCGTATAATCAATAGCATCGTGCATGGAAGCTCTTCTTTGCCGGAGTTTGGAAACACAAGGGCTCATATCAGGCGCTTTCGCTGCTGGACTAGCACGTTCAGCTCCAGTATCCGAGTCGGATTTAGTAGGCGGAAAATAAAAGGCTAAGTCACGTACAGCAGCCGCTGATGTCGGTGTTGGTGTACCTGAGCTTCCGTCTGAAAAGGCAACAAAAAAAACAGTGAGAAAACATGCCAATATGCATTTAAATGGATTTTATAATGGTTTTGTTTTTTTTTTCTAATAAAAGTTTAGTTGCGAGGAGAGTTTGTGAATAAAATATGTCTAGTTATTGTCACACAGCCCGCAAACACGCGCCTGCATGCGTTTACACGCGCATACATACACACACACGCGCACACATATACACCCCCCACACAGAACACATACATATAGGCGCATGTCTGTGTGCGAGTGCGTGTAGGAGCGCGGTTGCAGGTTGCGTATATATATATACATACATGCATGCATGCATACATACATATATATATATATATAATATATATATATATATAATATATATATATCTACATACATGCATACATACATATATATATACGTACATACATACATATATACATACATACATACATACATACATAATTAGTTTTCCTTTACATTGTGGATTTGGCCGCTCCTCAAATGTTTCTGCTTTGCGATCTTACAGTGATCTTTGAAGCACATCGACCTTTCAGCTTAAATGATCGCCGTACTAGAAAACGTGTTTGAAACTATTCTGATTACCATACGGTAGATTTTGCGCAAGATTACTGCAAACAAATCGAATATCACATTAAATAATTAACATTAGAACTAGTCGAGAAAGAAGCTTCAATGTGAACGCTAAGCCTCCCAAGATATTGCAACTAAATTTTTCTCAATTATGCATCATCATATTGCAAATGGAAGGGCATATTAGATAATATAGTCCTAGATAGACCATGTCTGGAAGAAAGGCGTAGTTGGCAAGTCTGGAATCTATTTGATCAAATGTTTCCACAATCAGGGAAAAACTTATGCTAAATAACAATTTTTTCCTTTGATATTTCTATCACAAGGACAACGAAATGGAAGAGTTGAGTAAGTCGCTTACACCAACCCTATAACTTGAAAGGATGAAAGCAAAGTTGATCTCAGCAGGTTATGAAATTAAAATGTAATGAGTTGAAAGAGATTCCGCATGGTATTTTTTCCGACGCGCTAACGATTTTGTAAACTGATCACCTTCTGAGGCTGATTAACAATAACACCATTTATGTTATAAAATTATGCAACTGAGATTCAAGTTGGCAATAGAGAATCGATAGAAACATGAAAAAAGATATATGAAACACACATATTCTAATTAAAGATGCTATTTTTTTAATGAAAACCTAGCACTAGGAACACAGCTTAATGATAATCTAAACTTTATAAATGTTTTTCAAATATATAAAAACTCTTTATTCAACTAATCCTTGAATTCCTCCCTGAGCAATACAGCGAAGCCTCTCTTCACATGGACAAAAATCCAGATAGCTAACTAAAAATAGCGTCAGTTGATCCAAATAGTGAATGAATAATAATTTGCATCGATTTTCTTCCTATCCAACTTTTTTAGTTTACCCATTCATTCAATTGGAAGTTTATGATTCTATTATTGATCCCTTTATCCATTCAGTCGTTCATCTGTCAGTATTTGTTGTCAATAAATCAGTCAATCACCCTCTAACATTATTTTTCTATCAGCTTACGCACACAGATAATATTCATACACATCCACACAGAAGCGAAGAAACGGAGAAGAAAAAAAATCCATACTAACTCCGATGTATTAGTTTGTGTTTATATTTATATCTATGTGCGCACACACACACACACACACACACACACACACACAAGACCATATATATCCACACGCACGGACAGAAAATATAATTCACACATGCACATCCGCATGTGTGTATATGTATGTATGTATGTATGTATGTATGTATGTATGTATGTATGTATGTATGTATGTATGTATGTATGTATGCATTTATGCATCTATGTATATGTATCTATGTATATGTATACATGTGCCTGTGCGAGTGTGTAAATTTGCTTTGTCAGAATAAATAGGAATTAGCCATCCAGACAGACACTTAATCGCCCACCAACCAGCCTGTATCTAGTAATGTTACACAGATCCAGATATTCAAATTCGCTTGTCCATACATAACCAATCCTTCTATTCACATCAACGCCACCGTTCTCCCTGCCTTTCTTTCTTCTAGTCAGCACCATTTCCTCTCTTTCTTTTTTTCTTTATCATCCCCCTACCCTGCATCAGACATAAACACTCATTATATTTTGCAATTCTTATTTATAATAGATAAACAAAATAATTTTGAATACTTTCAGTTGATCCATCATAGTTTATCTCAACATAATTTATCTCAGTTCCGATCTAGCAATCGATCTGTCTATCAAAGCAGTCGCTAAAAAGTGCCGGCTAATTTAGAGATTACTCCATTACACTTATTAATATAATGTCACAAGTTTTACAGTGTTATGGTAGTGTCGCTGTTGTTGCTGTTATTGTCGTTATCAGCATCAACAATTTCTCCCGATTAACCAAAATTACGATAAAACTGGCACCAGTCATAATCATCTTGCCTTGTCTTAAGACAAGTTGTATCAAGTTGGCATTACTGATCTTGATGCAATCAGTAACTGTCCTTCATTTTGTAAGAAGCGAGAGTAATTTGATGGAGATTCGTAAGTGCAATCTCGTGGAGAACCACTCATAAGAGAATGCTTATTGCTTATGTACTTTACAAGAGCACAAGCGGGGAACGTTGTTAAATTGTACAACTAAAGATCCCAATTCCGCTATTAATTATATGGACAAGCTATATAATTCATAATACCCTGACAAATCGGAAAACTACAATTTTAGGATTGAAACAATGGATCTCAGAGCAATATATAATTTCCAGAAAGGCACAAGAATGCAACAAACATAATGAAATAGCTTTTAGTCTAGAATTCAAAGAGTTTAGTAGAGTTTAATAGATCTGTCCTTATCATCCCATTATGTTCATCGTAATTCCATATGAAAATTTGTTATGCGTATGTTTGTGATTCTGACACTACTATTAGAATTTGTACTGTATTTTTATTTATAAAATATTGTGGCTAATTTTTTTTAATATAATAGAGTTTTCCCTATTATATTTTAGGTTCACTCTCATTGTATGTCAGTCTATAAAATATCTATAAAATATTGGCACATACGTTTATGTGAATGCCAGATCACGTGTGAATCTATATAAATGCTCGCAGGCATGCATATGTTAGCGCTTATATTCTCCCATTAAACCAAAATCGGCATCATTTAATTATCTCCTCTTAATTATGAATCTAACACTCAAATTATTGATTTACTTAAGTAAAAATAACAATTCAAAAATATTCTCCATTAACCTACTATAGGCACTACTCCACTACAGTTTTGCTTAAATATTAGTCATAAAAATACTTTAGCATACTTAAAGAAAGGTGGCAGAAACTCACCAATAACGTTAAAGGTCGGAATTATCATTCATATTTGCACAAATATTAATTAATCTATATGCTGTGACTATCCACCTCATACACATAATATAAACTTTCTCTAAGAATTTTAACGTGACTTCTAATTCTTTACTGGTACATATTTTCAGGAAAATTTCTTTTCCTATCTCTTTCAGAGCATACTACTCGACATACCTGCAAACAAAAGTGATAGTATATCTTCTTTTAATGTTTGGCGAAATCTTAAACGTGAGAAATAATTTGGACATTTGTAACGTTGAATTCTAGAAAACAATGTTCATATAATATACATATATATATATATATATATATATATATATATATATATATATAATACAAAATGGGACAAGAACGCAAAACATCCGGACAACTAGATGATACAAAAAGGGACAACAAAACATCCAGATAGACGATATAAGAAAACAAGCTTCCGATCCTCAGTCAAGAACCGGGTCATCCTCGCAATTTCGGCTGATTAATCTTGAGATTGCTCCAATCTGGTCAGCCCCAAAGAAAAACTAAGCTAAGAGCATTAGATTCCTTGGAAGAAACCAGCGAATGTATACGAAAACAAGGACGGAAAAACAGACGATGTTACACAAAAATAAATACAAAATACAATGAAAAAAAATAATAATAACAGGACATAACAACATGTGTCTTTCGACTGGGGACGAATTGAATTCAGCTGACGTGTGTGGAAATGAAATATCCATGCAATCAACATATAAAGATCTGTCACGCACATACATGCCACGATAACGTACACACAGCATTCCCCCTAAAATCAAAAACACTCACACATGCACAACCATTACAATAGATAAAAACATTTCTAAAAGGCCAAAAACAACATACATGCATGCACACATACACACTCACACATATTCACAGAGACAAAACAAAACACAGACACACACACACAGAGCAAAACAAAATGGCAAATAAATCCACCCTAGTTCTCTGAATAACCATCCTTAAACATTCAACTATTTTCCCTCAATAGATAACGAAAAAAGAGAAAAATGCTTTTCACAATAGATTCCGAACACACAGCTGGCTTAAACCATGAGTAAGAAGCTTCCCATTGAATTCAAAAGACTTCCTGAAACTTGAAATCTTGAGCCCCACCCAAAGCTACATAGACAAAACATTTGTAAGAGATTGACAAAGCAAAATTTCATTAAGAACTCAAATTTGGGTACAATCTGTTAACCTCCCCCCAACCAAAAAAAAATGTTTTTCTCTCCGACTACACCCCCACCCCAAATTGCTTCTAATATTTCTAATATTTGATAAAATGGGTACATCGAAACCGGTAATATTTTATTAAAGATTCTCTAAAATATAATTCTGTGCCTTAGATCTGTTCAGTTTGGCTCGTAGATTTTTTAATTAATTCGTTTTTTAACTAAACAATATAAAATTTCGTATACTGGTGGAATGCCCAACGCAGAACACGGTTTACTTTGAACATATTTGACAAACCAGTAAACATCGAAGAATCCATGCCAAGAAGGAAGAAATAGTATTAACATATATTTATTCGTTTGCCCGACATAAGTTTTTATCCACAAACAAAGCGTACCGGTGTTTCAAAGACATATAGAGCTACGAATCCGCAGGTAGCTTTTTGTTGTTGATGTATATGTAGTTTCAAAATGGTTTATTTTACAACTATGAGATGTATTGTTATTATCATGATTTTATCTTACTATAATCAACACCAAACATTTCATCAATATACAAGTATTCATTTATATATATATATATATATATATATATATATATATATATATATATACACACATACATACACACACACACACACACACACACACACACACACATATATATATATATATATATATATATATATAATATATATATATATATACATAATACATACATACATACAAATGTATATGTATATATATATATATATATATATATATATATATATATATATATATATATATATAAAGTCTGGATAGATTCCTTCAAGGAATACCAGATAAGCCACCCATAATTGGATACAACTCACCCAACAAAAAAACTCACTACTTGAATGGACCATTTACAAAAATTGACTTAAACAGGATTTAAATAATCCTATCAGGTGGTGCTATTAAGTTAGACATGGCCTGGACCAATCATTGGTCGAAACATATCTAAGTTTATATATACTGAGATAAAAAGTCGTCAGAATTTTGGAAAAAATCTTATTATTTCTTCGTTATTATTAGCGCTTTCGTTCGTAAGGAAAGCGCTAATAACAATGAAGAAATAAAAAGATTTTTTCCCAGAATTCTGACGACTTTTCCTCAGTATTTAATTTCTGTACACCACACCTAACACTCTATACATACATATATATACATATATGTTATATATGTGTGTGTGTGTGTGTGTGTGTGTGTGTGTGTGTGTGTTTTTGTGAGTGTGTGTATTTGTGTGTTTGTGTTTGTCCTCTCCACATCACCGTTTGACAGTCGTGGTGGTGTGCTTGCGTCCCCGTATGGTACTGCTTATATATATATATATATATATTCGTCATATATATATGACGTATTTTTATATGATATAATATACATGAAACACAACATACAACAGAGAAATTAGTCCATTATGATACCGATTGTAATTAATGTAAACGGCGCTGCTGTCAGGTGGGTAATCAGAAACGAATGTGAAGTTTATATGAACAATGATAATAACACACTTTGCTCGATATAAAAGTACTTCTAATCGATAGGTGAATTCGAAAGCTTCGTTTGACTTTGTACTAAAGTAGCCATAGATGCTTGGATATAAATGCAGCAGCAGCAGTAGCAGTAACAGTAACAGTAGCACGGTGGTAGTGGCGGTAGTGGCTTTTGTGATGGTGGTAATGGTGGTGGTAGTCGTAGAGGTAATACAAGCATTATTAGTAGAAGGCGGTGATCTGGCAGAAACGTTAGCACACCGGGCGACATGCGTAGCCGTATTTCGTCTGCCACTACGTTCTGAGTTCAAATTCCGCCTGGGGTCGATATAATCGACTTAATCCGTTTGTCTGTCCATGTTTGTTCTCTCTGTGTTTAGCCCCTTGTGGGTAGTAAAGAAATAGGTATTTCGTCTGCTGCTACGTTCTGAGTTTAAATTCCGCCGAGGTCGATCGTGCCTTTCATTCTTTCGGGGTCGATAAATTAAGTACCAGTTACGCGCTGGAGTCGATGTAATCGACCTAATCCGTTTGTCTGTCCTTGTTTGTCCCCTCTATGTTTAGCCCTTTGTGGGCAATAACGAAATAAGAAACGTTAATACGCCGGACCAAATGCTTAGCGTCATTTCGTTCGTCCTTACGTTCTGAGTTCAAATTCCGCTGATGTCGACTTTGGACTTCCTCTTTTCGGGGTCGATAAATTAAGCAACAGTTGAACACTGGAGTCGATGTAATCGATCAGTCCCACCCCCAAAATTTCAGACCTTTTGCCTTTAGTAGAAAGTATTATTATTAGTTGTACTAGTTCGGTTACAGCATGCTCGTGATCAAGCAGGCATAGTTTAAATCACATTTAATTCCTGACCACTGTGTCTTTGCTTGCGCATCCAGAATCTGTAATGCCAGCTTCATTTTAAGAACACTGTAGGTGAAATATCACTGTTATTTCTAGTAGGATTGGCAACCGCATAAAGACTTCTGTTGTGGTTGCATTATGTTACTATTTTTCTTGTTATTGTTCTTACTATTTCTACAAATACTACTACTACTACTATTAAAGTAGCTGTAGTAGTTGTTGTTGTTGTGGTTGATACCTCAGTACATAAATCTTTTATTCAACTTAAAACCAACTCGTCACAGCCAATCCATTTATTCCTTATCTTTTGTTAACTGCTCTACAGATATATCAAGTGAATATGAGTTGTTCAAATCTTTGTTAAGTGGTTGTCGATGAGAAGAATGTGGAACGTTTCATTCGAGTGAGATTTTATCTCCTCAGTCATTACGATTTAGTAATATCGCAACTTCTTCAAGTGGTCTTGTAGCAGTGATTTTAAAAGCGTTGAACAAAATATTAATAACAGTATTTTGTTTCTAGCTTTTCCGGTTGGGACTCGAGTCATGGAAACTGTGAATTTGCCTTCCGTATCTGCGAAGACGATAAAATAGAGGATCAAATTAGTTGTGTACCTATATGAAAAGTTTAGCTTTGTGTTGATATATGGTTTCTGATTCATACACCAGCATTTTGAGTTATTATATCTAAATATATTTTTGGCATACTTGTTATAAACATTTAGAAGAAGAGATACGTTTCCAGGAAACCATATTCAAAACTTCCATCCGGTTCCTTGCTGATATCTTTTAACGCTTTATAGTGTTTGTTCCAAAGGAAGGGTTATACCAATAGCTTTTGCAGGTCATACATGACTGTTGATCTCGTGCGGTTAATGCTGCATTTGAGAATCTGAGAGATAACAATTTTGGAAATAATCAGGGATAAGGTGAGAATTCTGATGGTTTGACAATATGGGTAGAAAAGGACAAGAAAGTGCGTAAAGTACAAAGAATGAAGTTGGACGCACGATGCCGTTCAAGAAACCACGACCAGCCCAACACTACATTGCATTGTAAAACTTGATTTTTAGCCTAGTCTACAGAAACTGATATCTAGTCTTACTTGTGGAGAACGCCAAACAGCGAGCTGGAATGCTCCTAATGTTTATTCCTTACTTGAGTTTACCTACTTCACTTTTATAATAATCAATTGGGTCGTTGTAGCTCAGCTCTCCCTTTCCAAACATCGAGCCTCCTGAATCCTCCTCAACATACACATTACATTTTATTTTTATTTTTTGCGCAGGTGTTGACTTGCAATTTTTCAAGAGGAGTCCCGATGACATCTCTCACTAGTCTAGCAAGAGCTACGAAAACCACGGGCACTGCCCTTTCCGCCACACCGAGCAAGTGTAAAATTGTAAAATACACACAGATCTTTGTTTTAATTTTTCTTTAGAAATAGTATCATATATTATCGCGAGATATAACATGAAAAATAATCTTAAAGTAAATGAATACAATATTATACATATTTTGTAAATACCTATTATCACTTTATGAGGAACAAATGATTTCCGTTTCAACACTCTGTCTCAGGTTAAATCACTTGACTAGCCAGTATACCTTCGAAATCAGTTACTAATGCTTTTAGGAAAATTATAGATTTCTGAAACATCAAATTTCCGATTCTTGAAAAAGTACAGGTCAAAGGACTAATCAAAAAGATGCCATTAACTCTGATATAGTACAATGAATGATTACATATGCAAGAGTTTGCAAGCAAACTGTTGCACGGGAAACATGAATAGAATATCATTCTGAATGGAAACTAAAAAGAAAAGAAAATATTGTAGTGAATTTTCTTCATTATACGGTAGCAGATGTATCTAGTTTCTTTAATCAGCTTCTATTAAAAACATTGAGTATAGGTTCAATACGTGCGAACACATAATCAAACACACACATACTCGCACATACATACGCTCACACACTCACGCACACACATTTAAATACAAAAATAAGAATCATTGCAGTTCATACTGCTTAAAGACGTACTGGCACACACATGCATATACACTGGTACACTTTTATATAGAAGCGGATAAAGTTTATATCTAAGTGATGAAGATTAATTAAACTTGTCTAATGTCATTTCTTATGATAAATCAGTCATCCCTGACCTCACCTTTTGTCTCTGTACGCATTCATATATATATATATATATATATATATATATGTCTGTGTGTGTGTAAAGTAGTCATTTGGCAGAGTCGTCATAGCTTCGAAGAGAATATATATTTTCTACTCTAGGCACAAGGCCCGAAATTTTGGGGGAGGGGCCAGTCGATTAGATCGACCCCCAGTACGCAACTGGTACTTAAGTTTTCGACCCCGAAAGGATGAAAGGCAAAGTCAACCTCGGCAGAATTTGAACTCAGAACGTAAAGACAGACGAAATACCTATTTCTTTACTACCCACAAGGGGCTAAACACAGAGAGGACAAACAAAGACAGACAAAGGGATTAAGTTGATTACATCGACCCCAGTGCATAACTGGTATTTAATTTATCGACCCCGAAAGGAATAAAGGCAAAGCCGACCTCGGCGGAATTTGAACTCAGAACGTAACGGTAAACGAAATACCACTAAGCATTTCGCCCGGAGTGGTAACGTTTCTGCCAGCTCGCCGCCTTGAAGCGAATATATATTGCTACATTTCTGCCATCTTTCTGCTCTCTGACTACGACGTACATGGTGATCAAGTGGGTAAGTAACCAACGTTGTTTTTCATTCTTTAAAGGGACCTGAAGTAGACCAGCTGCATTTTTAGTGCATCTTAATTTTATAACTTACGGTATCTGTTTTGACTCTCCCTGTTATTAGTGTTCGTGGTGTTACATCGATTTTGTGTTCATCTTAACTATATTTACTTTCGCTACAGATTTCTGAGAGCCATGGAATTTTATTTTAAAGGCTTGTTAAATCTTGTCACATTTTTGATCTTTACATTACGAGTTCTAATTCCATTCCAGTGAGATGAACGTTACCTTTCTTTCCTCCAGAATAGGTAAAATAAAGTACTTTTCCTTCAAAGTTGTGGCCAAACCAGAAAAGCATTAACTCCTGTCGATCTTCGAAGTAGTAAATTAATATTAAAACTGATTAAGGCGATGAGCTGACAGAATCGTTAGCACACCAGGCAAAGTGGTAAGCGTCACATCGTCAGTCTTCACGGGATCGATAATATAAGTACTACTTGAATATTGGGTCGATGTAATCGACTTACTCTCCCACCTCAAATTTCTGGTCCTGTCCCAAAATTTGAAACCAAAAATTAAAGCTGATTGATCTTTATCATTAAGAAATTATGGGCATCGGATTAAATGTCTTACTATCATTTTTTCGACTTACTTAGATTCTTAGTTCAGATCCAGTTGCGGTTAACTTCGTTTTTCATCCTCCTAATATGCATAAATAAAATACTAGTCTAGGTTGGTGAACTGCCGGAATTGTTAGAGCGTAGGACGTGAAGCTTTGAGATTTTTGTTTCACCTCTTTGCATTCTGAGTTTAAATTTTGACGTGGGTTAGTTGGACTGTAGACTTAATCCATCATCCGGTTAGCACTCACACCTGATTATTGGACGCTATTAATGGGGCCTACTCTACTACAAGCATTCGAACCCTTGGTCTTCCCAGTTCTGAATATCCCGAAATATATCATTGGTATTAACAACTTTACTGACTAACGATAAAAAAGACCTATCGAAAGAAACAAAACAAAAAAAAACTGGAAGATAATAAATCATGAAAAAGTTAGAAATCATTATCATATCTGAAAATTAGATATATTTAATTATCTAAATAAATTAGTCATTTGATTAGGAAGCATAAAAAAGTTAACGTAAGGAAGCACAGAAAGTTTTCATTGATTTTGCATACAAAGCATGACATTTAACGGGAAAAGGAAATGCCAATTTTGAGATATCTGTCGCGAAATCATTATCGAAATAACTGATACCATTACAACTGGGAATCGAAAGTAGTCTACATCACTAGTAATGGGTGTTCAGAGATGGAGATACGGTGGTGTTTTGTGTTACATGTTCGGTCACTGTACTACGATTAAATGTTTTATCTTCATGGTATCAGAATATAGTTAGAATGAGATAGAAACCTACATACGTGAGTGGTAGCTTCGACTGACTGTGATTATCCATGCAGAAAAAACTCTCTCTCAGGGTGTTTAAAATTAAATTTTAACGGCGGCCAAGAGACATTATTACACTAAAATCGATTGATTCAAGTTTTAGACAAATAAACAATGGTGATAGGAGTGAAACTACTTCCTTTAATACAGCTGCAGAAGGCAACAGACATGTATAGATCTTGTTAATCACTCTTAACGCTGCGTACACTATATTACTAGCAAGTCGGAGAAATGATAATATGTATGTATGTAACAGTATATATTGGTGGGTAGATGTTTGTACATGTGTATTCTGTATGTGTATGGGGTGATGATATCTAAGTATGAAACTTCGAAAAAATAAACCAGTGCTGGGCCCAATAAAAATAAATTTCATAAGCAATTTAAATAAACTGAATGATGTTTTAATTAATGTTTGACGGTTTTTACGTATAGATATACATAAAATCGAAATCATATAAGTATATATATAGAGAGAGCTAAATAGATAAATGGATAGAGGTATATATACATATATAAATGAGGGTGTGGCTGTATGGTTGGAAGCTTGCTTCCGCGCATGTGTTGTCCAGTAGCTGTTGTGTGAATTTGTCGAGAGTCGGACGGTTTTTTAGTGCCATTTAGAAAATGTATACAGTCCTTAGCGGGTCTGAGTTGTCTTCAGCAGAGAAGAAGCTGGTAAGGGCAGTCTTAAAGATGGACGGAGTATTGGAGAAGACACGGAGATGAAGCGAAGGGAGTTGGACTTGGCTAGTCTGAAGGAGTATGAGAAGATGATACAGAGGGTGGGTAGCGACGGGAGGTTGTCGCCCCACAAAGGAATTATGGAGCGGATGGAGGGAAAAACGCTCTGTTAGAATTTTCACCTTGCTTAAAGTAACTTACAGTAGTTAGTTATGATCATTTATATTCTGATTCTGAATACCATTGAATTTACCTTTGTCTTACCTAGATCTATAAAATAATGTACCAGTCATTTTCAAGCTAAATTTAACGGAATATACGCCTTTCTGAAATTTAAAACCCTGTGCCTATATTAAAATCACTATTTCCGCCAGTTAACTAAGTATTGGGGCATTTAGTTACGCCGCTTTACATTCTAAGTTGAAAACTCACCAATGTCAATATAGCATTTCATTACATCGATAAAATAAAATACCAGTCAAGTACAGGGGACGATTAAATTGGCTATACCTGCCTCCAAACTTCGTGGCATTATGCCAGAGTTACGAATCAAAATCGCAACAACTCGCTGATCTACAATTGACCTCTGCTTCGAGTGCTTGATTGCAAATCCTCGTAGCATCTATATCTAGTTAGGTAAATTGATTCTTTTAAATGTTGTGTTTCGGCCAAATTCAAAATGGAATGAAGATAAACTGATTCACTTATAATTTAAGACTAAATGGACAATATAATTCCGTTGACATACTAAACATGCTTTCAACTATAGCTACAAATGTAGTATGATTGCCAAATATGACAATAATTGTAAAATCAACGAAGCATCGAATCCTGTGTTATTTTGCTAATTACACAACATTAACCCTGCTTGAGTTCGCATAAATCTAGGATATGTTTAAACCTACAGTCTCCCTAATTGGTTTGCCATGCACATTAATATACAAATGAATGATAAAATGACAAATCATAAGTTCTCAAAGAAAATCAATAATATGCAACATAAAGAAACATAATTATAGTTTCAATTTGGATACCAAATGGAATTTCATCCGACCAAAATCACATTACAAAGCTCACTAACCATTTATGTCAATAGTCATTCGGCAAACAGTTATTCACAAAATAATGTACCATGAAAATGATGCTATTACACAAAACGAAGTAAATAAATAAATAAATGGTACAATTATATAGAACTGGTATTGTCAATTATTAAAAATAACGCATGCGCTCTTGAGTGTGGGTGTATGCATGTATCTATGTATGTTATGGAGCGTGGGAGACATGGATAAATATGCAACTTTCCACAAGTGCACATATAACAGTTTTCTAATCAAGATATTCCTTAGATGATATATATATATATATATATATATATATATATATATTGCACACACAGACACATACACACAGATATAAGTAAACTTTAGCTAAGTTAAAATATGTTCACGACATATTTCAACTACTAAATGTAAATTCACATGTGCGTGTGTGTGTGTGTGTGTGTGTGTGTGTGTGTGTGTGTGTGTGTGTGTGTGCAAGTGAATGGACAAACGAAAGAAAAAGGCACTTAGCAGATTTAGTAGGAGTTATATATATTATTGTTTGAAACAGTTTGATTCGACTCCGTTAGACTTGAAATTTCGTAAGTTTCCTACCGAAACCCAGATCGTTGAGGTTTAAGATTACCGAACCTGATCGATAACCGGTAATTTGAGACTGAAAAATGAAATCTGCACTTTCCCCCGTTTCAAAGTCCGCAAAGAATCCCTCTCAACACATGACTATGATGCTCCCCCACTATTTCTGCTCGTGATCAGAGATCACGAGACATGCTCAACTGGTTAAGGTCAAACAACCGTCAAGCAAATCTATGGTATTGAGTAGAATGTTTGCTGTAGCCCATCTTTTATACCAAGACAAAACAGTGTACATGATAACACTTCCAATCAGTTAACTTTCAGAAGCCGCGAGGGCCACGGCCTGGTACTGCATCAGGGCATTTATTTATTTATTAATTATTAGTATCATCATCATCATCTTCATTCTTCTTCTTCTTCTTCTTCTTCTTCTTCTTCTTCTTCTTCTTCTTCTTCTTCTTCTTCTTCTTCTTCTTCTTATTATTATTATTATTATTATTATTATTATTATTATTATTATTATTATTATTATCATTATAGAAACGAAGTTCAAGTTTGATTTTATTCCTGGTAGGATTTATGTGGTAACGGTTTACTACCACCTGTAACGTTAGGTATCCACACGTTTTCGGCAGTCTTTCAAGTGCTTAGAACCCTTCTGTTAATCCTTTCTGTCCTAAGAGGTAAATTTTCTGTTGCAGATCTACCACGCATTCTATTTCAATCTCCTTCAGCAATTTGTCTATATATTGATTTACTGTTCCCAGCGCACATTATTATCTTTATTATTATTATCGTTATTATTATTATTATTATTATTATTATTATTATTATTGAGGGAGCACGCCGGGCGAAATCCTTAGAGGTTTTTCGCTCGCCACTATGTTCTGAGTTCAAATTTCGTCGGGGTCGACTTTGCCTTTCATCCTTTCGGGATCAATAAAATAAGTACCAGTTGAACACTGGTGTCGATGTAATCGACTCATCTCCTTCCCGTTATTATTATTATTATTATTATTATTATTATTGTTGTTGTTGTGTTATTATTATTATTATTATTATTTTATCCCTAGATTTTGATTTCATCATTCGACGTCACATTGCCAGTAGTATATTGTTCAACTGAAGTAGTTGGAACCTCTTTTTACTTTATAAATCTGTTAAAATTTCCTTGTTTCTATGACAGTCTTTTTCTTCATAAATTCCCTATCTTTTTTCACATTGCTACAAATTGTATTTTGGTACCAAAATGTAAATATTGTTACTTGAAAGGCGAAAAGGCTTTATAGTGAAGTCGTAAACAGATTGTGACCACTTGCTCAGATTGCATCAGTAATCTGAGCAGAACATTTCTAATGCTGATGTAGAGTATTTCTATAATTTGGAACTGAATAGGAATAACAACAATTACGTCTTTTTTGTTTCGCCCCAATTTTACTGCTTCTTGAAATCCTTTAGTTAAAAAGGGATAATACTTCTTTCGGTCACCAATGATCATGGGATAGCATCTAGAAAGTACCCCTCCGAGGTACAAGCACGGCAAGCTTGTTTGTGGAAGACCAGCAGTTGTCCATGAATGCCAGTTTCCCTTATCCACGCCACCAATGTTGTCCATGGGAAAGGCAAAGTCTGACGCAGCCTAGCACCAGTGGCGTAGCAACTCATTTCTACAGCTGAGTAAGCTGGAGCAACGTGAAACAAAGTGCTTTGTTCAGGAACGCAACACACAGCCAGGTCCGGGAATCGAACTCACAACCTCATGATGATAAACCTGATGCTCTAACCACTGAACCATGCGTGTTCATAGGCTGCAAGTTATTGGATAAATTGATAAAACTTTCCTAGTTTTCTTCGTATTCTGGTCCTGGCTCCTTAATTCTTTTTTTATTGAATGTAATACATCGAATTTTTGTCAATATTCTTTTCTTTTTTAGGTTTTGGATTCTTTATCTGGGTAAGGGCCCCTTCGGTCACGAATGACCATGAGATTGCACCTAGAAAATTACCCTACGAGGCACAAGGCCGGGCAATGCTGTTTGTTTGTAGAAGATCAAAATTTGCCCATTCATATCAGCTTTCCCCCTCCACGCTACCGATGTTATCCAAGAAAAAGGCAAACGCCTAGGCAGCTTGGCACCGGTGAGGCCGTAGTTCATTTCTAC
>NC_042997.1:158731394-158781394 GCF_006345805.1 Octopus sinensis | reverse complement strand
GCTTTTAACAAACACTGTTATGAAAATCTGTTAGCATTTGAGGCTATCGCAATGATTTATATATATATTTTGCATCCTATATAGCAAACACACTGTCTTATTCTGCTGCTATCGTGTTTGGATAAAGTGTTAGATCAGTTTGATGATTTTCTTGATAGAAAAAAAATTGTCTTCCATATTTTCCAGCCAAGTGGAGCTTTTAGAGGGAGAATATTAATAGGTAACACAATGTTTTTCCATATTACATATCATTTACAAGAATATTTTTTACTCAGTAATAGTAGGGCCCATTTCAGGGCATTTGAAATCAGTGGAAAAAAAGAGTGGATATTATTCTCTAACCGGAAACCTGGACTTAATGCATGCAACAGAGAGGATTTCTCTGTGGTCACTCAAGAGTGTGATGATGGCGATAAACCGGGTGATGGATTATGTCCACTTTCTAAAAGTTGTTAAAATGAATGTGGTAATTTCAGTGACACGCACTATTATCTTTTATTCCAATGCAGTAAAGTACTACGTTCAGTTATCCAATTATCAATTTTATTTTGACTTTACGCCGTTTATATTCCTTATTCTAGTCTAGCTGATTAATTTCTATTACACCAAATTTGTAATTCAACTTATGTACATACCTCTTATTTTGTCAGAGGCAAAGTGCAAATAAAATACACACTACTTGTGTACTTGTATAAAAGTACTAATTTGATTGACTGTAATGTTTTCTTCTCTACGTACGTAAGAAATCATTTTTAGTCTAATCTTATTACTTATTTTTGCACTTGCATTAGAATATATATCTCGGATAGAATATAGTGATGTAATAATAAACAGGTTGAAACTTCATGGTAAAAGTATTGATATAATGAAGACTAAAAGTCAACAGTGTTTTAACACGCTGTAACAAATCTATCACAGTTTTACATTATCTCTACTCACAGTTTAAAAGTATCTCTTTCAGTTGAAAGTATCAGCACAATTTACTTCCATTTTATAAAGATTAATTGAGCTTGTTGAGTTAAATAAATCAACTTAGTTGATTTAAACACGAACGGGTTGGCACAGCAAAGTTATTTATAACGGTTAATGAAGAACACAACTTTGCCAAACATAGATGGTAGTGATATCCTTAAATCTACTCTAAACCTATTGTTCCTTCAATTATAAAGCCAACCATAGAGAGAATAACTGAATGCTATCAATTTTATAACTTGCACGCCTATCTATTATATATTATAATGCAGTTTGTAATTTGTGAACTAAAGCAACCTTGGTTATGCACTCGGAATGCCGACACACACACACATATACATTCGTACATACCTGCAAATATACAGACCTATAGACACGCACATATATACGAGGTGGTATCAAAAAGTACCCGTATTAGTTATATTTAAAAAATAACCTATTTACTTAAGTTTTAGCTTCTTCAACTTCGAAATAGTTCACTTGCGCAGCAGTACACCAGTCCCAGCATTCCTGCCACTCTCGGAATCATGTTTGGAAGTCGTTTTCCCTAAGCTAGTCGAGGACCTTCTACGATTCGCTCTGGAACACGGAAACAGTGTTAAAACGGAGATCTTTGAGCTGCATTTCAATCTTGGGGAAGAGATAGAGATCCGCAGTTATTCCATGTTCTTGTTGGCGAGAAACTCACGAATGAAGAGAGCTGGGTGACAGGGTGCATTGTCCTCGTGTATAATCCAATTCTTCGCACTCCACAGATCTTGATTGAGCAAGCTCTTGATTGAGCTGTGACTCTGTCGTGCCTTCCCTGGTTTTGGAGATGAAGGCCTCTTCCAATATGATGACTGCTGCGTCATCTCAGGGTCGTACCCGTAGACCCAACTCCCATAACCGATATTGATCTTCGACATGAGGGATGGTTCATCAGAGGCACTGTTCGACGCGATGTTCTTTCTGTTCAGTGGTCAGCAGGCGGAGGACAAACTTGACAGAGACACGCTGCATGTTCAAATTCAGAGGTTAGGATTGCCTGCACGAACCCATACGACAGACCGACAACATCAGCAATGTCATTGATTGTCCTCCGCTGATTCTCATGCACAAGCTGATGAATTTTCTCCACATTTCTGGGGGTGACAAGTCTTCCAGATCGCTCATCGTCTTCCAGGGACGTTCACCCGCTTTTGAAGCGGTCGTGCCACTTGAAACATTGCGTTCGACCCTTTGCTCCGTCACCGTAAGGTTGCCGATATATGCTCAATATCTCCGTAGTAGATTTCCCAAACGTACATCAAAATTTCACGCTTGCCCTTTGTTCCAGCTTCCTGTCCATGGCAGAATTGCAGACTACAGTATAAACATGATCTCAAAAACAGAAATTTCAGACCTAGTGAGGTAAACACAGCGACTTCACTCGGCATACCTCAAGTAGGTCACTGCTAGCTTCCACAGCGCACGCTACCGGGTGCTGCCCTGCTGGCGCACCACAGAACTAGTTTGGAAACATTTTGATACAACCTCATGTGTGAGTGTGTGTGTGCATCTTTGTATGTGTATGTGCATGTGCGTGTATACGACATGCTTCTGCATTGTTACCTTCTACAATTTTCCCCCTCACAAATAGTTGATCAAACTGTGACTCTGGCAGAAGTTAGTAATTCAAGATTTGCACTGTGGGATTGAACCAGTAACCAAGTAATCGTAAAGCAAATTTATCAACCAAAGAACAGGCCTTCATTCAAATGCCAAAGGATTGTAATAGATTTATGATGTTAAGATATAAAGAAATGATTACTTGAAATAATATATTGGACCTCCCATTCAGTAGTACTTAGATACGGCAGCACTTCATCATAGAAGATTACATTATAAATCTCTGCAGTACTATATAGGGCACTATACCGTCATACATAAAGCTTTACTATTCTATAGAATGCTACATCAAAATATGAATCACTATCTTACATTATAGAACACATCCATACTTTATTAAAAAAATTATACTATATTATAGAACACACAGCAACGTCATACAATAGAAAAATAGATCACATTATAGAACACTATACTACATTATATATATATATATATATATATGAATCAGATGAAGCGGTATTGTTATATGTGTGTATCTAATTTCGCGTTTGACTCTGAGTCCACAAAGTCAATATTCAAAAGATGAAATTGTTTCAATACTGCGTGTTGATAAACTAAATAATACATTACATAATGAACGTACGAATTATATAAATTGTTGCATCCAGTCTATGCAACATAACTAGACTACTATTTTCTAACAGTAGTAGAAAGAATTAACAGTTGAAATACAGATCTCTACTACATTACTCAAAACTACTTTATTGCAGAACACTCCAAATTTGCATTGAACTATTTCACTATTAAACACTCTACTAAACTTAGTCATATAATACTACGCTTCAGTATCAAGATACTAATCTTCACTTCTCTACTACATTAATTAGCATGTCCATGTTGTACTAATGCAGTCGTGTGTTTTGCGCTCTCCAGCCAACAACGAAAAATTTCTGCGTTTGATCAACCTACTGAATATTAGCATCTCAATTTACACAGGTTAATGCATGTCTAAATACAAAGCGGAGTATTTACTGTTGGAATGCGATTCATTGTAGGTCTAGAACTAAGCAAAAATAACAACACAACATGTATAGATACCCTGATTAGGATCTAACTAGAATGTCGCTATATTGTAGACCCCGTAAAACACAAATACGAATCAGATAGTGATTTTAGTCGCACACCGCAGTTGATATTTAAAAGATTAAATTATTGCATCTAATATTTACACTATAGCTACAGTATTATTTTCTTACAATGGCAGACAGAAGAAAATGTAGAAAAATAGTAAAGGTTTAAATTTTATAACTTTGACAGTAGATTTGCAACTGAAACCTTTCTAAATTAATTTCTAAAATTTACTTAATTTTCTTTGGTTTAATTACATTTTTGTAGGTAAATATAATTGTTGATCCTGTTGTGGAATAACGCAGAGCAAAACAATTTAACTAAGTGTCATGTGTTAATTCCACGTATGTTTGTAAATCTATCCAGCCCAGGGGATGACTTTAAACTCTATCTGGTGGTGGGGCTCCAAGGAAGAAAAGCCTTGCAGCGTCAAGGACTGGTTGACATTGCCACTTCAGGGCGCACCGTGCTTCCTCATGATCATCGAACTCGCAGAAACTACCATCATCTGTAAATCTATCCGCAAGGATGTCACACAATATTACCACCCACGATACTATAAATCTGATACCAAGGTGTATAAATAAAACATCGATAATGATTTATTTTAAAATTAAAGCAATTACAGTAACATCCTTCAGAATATATATTTTACAGTTGTATTTTATCACTCATATATTCTGAATAAAAAGAAAGGCTCAATAAAACACTCGACATTATAAGGAAGTTTATGGTGGGCATGTCTCTTTAGTAACATTTTTGGCAATTATAGTGTGAAATCTTCCCATCTAAAACAGAAATCGTAAAATGCGGTTTAGCTTTTACATTGCAGCTCAGCTTCAAAGTTGCTGTAGCATATATTTTAAGAACACGATACGGTGGAATAAATAGAATTGCAGCAAAAGCAATGAGAATGAACGATACACAAAAAAGAGAACAACAACAGCTAAAAGACAAACTGGAAATGCTTCAGTTTCAACACAGATGCAGAGGGAACGACAGAATTCGTGTGAAAGAAATAAACTAAACACTTAATATTGCAATATATTGCATTATATTGCAATAACCCAAAGCCTTGATTCATAAGTAAACATTCAGTTAAATCAGGATATTTCTTCTTCCTTGCTGAATTGAAAAAAAAAGATTTTTTTCTATATTTTTCTTTCTTACTTTTTTCTTGTTTTTGAAAGTGTACAATGTCAATTACTAGAAAAGAGTATGTTTAGTTGATTGAATCGATTCTTGCATATTACTCGGATTTAATTCCGCTGCTCTGGAGGAAAGAGAAAAGGTAATGCTGATCTGGATGAGATTAAAAGGACAAATATAGTAAGAGAAACCTAAAGAAAATTTCTGCCGAGGCAACATTAATTATTTCTGCATAAAACCTACTCAACATTAAAATGCAGCACATCCCATTATTCTACACTTCTATATTACTACTAACTACTTATACATTACACAACGCCTTACAGTAGTATTGTACATTGGATCTCCACCACTACCACCACGGCACTGCTCTACAACACTAGACTCGTAGATTATAAATACTTCTGAATGTCAGATCTCTACGACGTTTCACTAAAATTACACTACGCTGGAATACACTATATTGCACTACATTTTTTTTCTACTTCTGCACTAATAAAGTATACTGCATTACACATCTATAAACAGGATTGTGTTAGCAGAAAAAAAAAACCCCCCAGAAAAATATAACAAAATAACTACGGCAATGTTTTAAGGCTAGCGTAACTCAATGAGTCGTCCGCCGCTGTTCCATAAAACAGATTACAGTAACAACAACAGCAAGAAGGGTAACAGCAGCACTAACAATATTAATAGGATAAGATAGGCAGCAACGAATACAGCAACAAGAGCGACATCGTTAAAAACATCGAAGACAACAACAGCAATAAGAACGACGACAGAATCGAGGACAATAGCTGTGAGAGCGGCAGTAAAATCAACGACAAGCCAGTTATCGATATCTATAACAAATATAGCAACAGAATCATTAAGAACGAAATAAAAAGACTGCGATGACAACGACGACGTCGATGTTGACAACAAACGGCAAAAACAAAAGTAATAGGAAAATACTAGAACGACAGCGATAAAAGCGACAACAGCAACAACAGCAGCAATATGCTAGCAGCAGCAGCAGCAGCAGCAGCGCTAGCAGCATGAGCAAAGGGAAGCATGAATTTCTGCAGCAGCAGTTGCAGCTGTATTAGTAAAAAAAATCCAAAAGCTATTTTCCCCTTCATGAATAAAAGGCATTAAAAACATAAATATCTATAAAAAGTTATTAGCGACAATAACGAAGAGCTAGCACTACCGACGTCGTCAACACCACCACCACCACCACCACCACCGTCATCATCATCATCATCACCATTATAATCCTGAACATGATCAGCATCCGCAACAGCAGCAGCAGCAACAGCAGCAACATGTTCCACCTCAATATCCCCATAATCCTCACCTTCATTATTGTCATCGTCATCACCCCCCCCTCATGACCAACATAAACAAAAACAACAATAGCATCATCATCATCATCATCATCATCATCTACATGCTCAATACTTTCATCCTCAGTATCCTTCGAATAATAATAATATAATAATAATAATAATAATAATGATAATATAATAATAATAATAATAATATGATAATAATAATATAATAATAATAATAATAATAATGATAATAATAATAATAATAATACTAATAATAATAATAATAATAATAATATAATAATAATAATGATAATAATAATAATAATATAATAATAATAATAATATGATAATAATAATAATAATAATAATAATGATAATAATAATAATAATAATAATAATAATAATAATAATAAATGATAATAATAATAATAATAATAATAATGATAATAATAATAATATAATAATATAATGATAATAATATAATAATATATAATAATAATAATAATAATAATAATAATAATAATAATAAATGATAATAATAATAATAATAATATATAATAATAATATAATATAATAATAATAATAATAATAATAATAATGATGATGATAATAATAATAATAATAATAATAATAATAATATAATGATAATAATAATAATAAAATATAATAATAATAATAATAAAAATAATAATAATAATAGTCATCCTCGCTAAGATAATTTTCTTTCCCCTGTATCATAATCTTCATCACTAGTATCATAATCATCAATATCATAGCCGTCATTGTTACGACTATGAATGACAATGATGATGACAATGATGATGACGATGCTGCTGCTGCTACTGATGATGATGATGATGGTGATGGTGACGATGACGACGGCGACAGTGGTCGTCACAGCCATCATCAACTTTTCTTTGTATTTTAATTACCATTATCCTCAACTTTTCATATTTCCTCCATCTCCTCACCATCATCACCATCATCATCATTGTCATTCTCATCAATACCAGCAACCACATCAGAAGCTGTACCGCCTTCTTCTAAGCCTTAATCCGCCTCCTTTCCGTCATCATCATCATCATCATCATCATCATCATCGTCGTCGTCACTAACAACAACAACAACAACAGTAGCAACAATAACTTTAGTAACATCATCGAACCATTTCTGTTATATCTTTTGTCATAATGATAGTTTCCAACATCGATATTGCTTCTATAACGCCAATATCACCTCCTATCATCTTGATCATCATCATCATCATCATCATCATCATCATTAGCAGCAACAACAACACCATCATCAATCTGGATCAAGTTGACGGTCATTAACAATATTATTATATTATCATTAGAAATATAATCAACTAGTTATATCTTATCCACATCAGAAGCAACAACAGGCATCATCACCACCGTCGCCACCACTATTATATTTCGCCTCCACTTCATCATCATCATCATCATCATCATCATCATCATCATCATCATCAATATCATCATCATCACCATCATCAATATGAACAGAAGAACAAAGTGTTTTGAAATCTCCTCTTCGAGACCGTAATGCTCCCATTCCTTACCATTATCATTGTGTCCCCATGCTCGCATTCAACAATGTTATTCCCCTTCTGTTATCCGTCCACCTCTTCCTAGTCTTTGTTCTCTCTCTCTCTCTCTCTCTCTCTACTTCTCATCATCACGAACAACAATATCAGCCTAGCCATCCACTATCTAAATGTCATCATGATTGTTTCTGACTGTTCATTATGCTCCACGTTATAGTGCTAATAAACATGCTGATAATTTATCACATCGTTGGCGTCCCACAAGGCTGTTTCCTCCTGCCACTCTCTTTCTTGTTAGCAGTTGGCTTCATAATGATGATGGAAACTAATGGAAGCACTGCAAAACTAAGTGGGAAATAATGGAAACGCATTGCGATTTGGGCTTTGACGATGACATTGCATTATATGAATTAGACTGCAAACATCAAAGAGCAAGCAGGAAAAATTGGATTGAAAATTAGCTATGGAAAAAATATGCTGTTCGGATTAATTCCATAACTCAAATTTCCCGTCCTCATTGGACACCAGCTTCCAGTAGCATGGCATTACGTGTTCGGCATATACTGACCGCATTGGGCGGCCAAAACCCATAAATTTTCCTACGCGGTCAGTGTGATCAGTTATAGCGGAAACATTAAAAATGATGTGAAAAAAAGAATTGGTAAGATTGCATCCATAATTCAGTATAGGTCATGAATCTAGCATTGCTGTAAAGGTCCATCTATTTAGCACAATATTTCTGTAAGCGCAATATTTGCGTAAATGTTTAGCGCGATATTTCTGCAGTTAAACATGGAGACTGACCAAAAACTTAATCAAGAAGCTGGAAATATTTTACGAATGACTCTTATGAAAGATTCTGGAAGTCATTAAGTCTAGCATTATCCCAAAAGAAAAATCCTCTCTGGAAAACAAAAATCCCAATCGCTGCAAAGCATATCCTTACTTCGGTTTGGCCTAGCTGGTAATACATTGCACTTGACAGACACTCAGTGTGCACAGAATGAAATGATGCGGAACCCACAAGAAAACAAAAGTAACTTTCACTCAAGAACATGTGGCGCCAGACCTTCTGGAAATACCAGAAAATAAACACGAGGGGCAGTAAGACAAAGACAAAGAGAACTGATTCAAATCTATTGTGTTAATGGAAGCTCTGGCCTTATGCGTTTTAATAAAAGAAAGGACAAAACTCTAGTTAATTTTACACCAATAATTGGTGAATTGATTAGTGAAGATACGAAAACGGTTTGGCCAGTGGATCATCTAAAATGCGAGAGATGAATTGAGACAAAGTGTTGTACAACACTTGGGTGATACAACACTTTCAACCGAGAAGATACGAGCAGTGCGGTATGAACTGCATTGCTCTAGGAAGCAGAGTGCCAACAAGTCAAAGAATTGAACGTGTAGCGTTATGATCATGAGTCGAGCTCACGTATCTACATTACGTAAATATATACAAGTTTAATATATGTATATGTCGATATAGGTATGCACATATGCAAACACACACACACACGTATAATTCTCTGAAAATTCAAGCATCAGAAAAATGTAGGTACATATATACAGCTTAGCGGCTGTTATATAAAACGTAAGAAAATTGTCCATAAAAATTGAAGAGTTGGAGTAGGGAGTAAAGGTTATGTATTATCACCGTGATCACCGTGACCTACCAGGTAATCAGATGTTGCTACACATCGCTGGTCACAATGCGCTTCGTATTGTTTTAGCCTTCAATTGACGCGACCCCGCTGGCTAAGTGAGCAGGCCAACAGAAGAAAGAATGAGAGAAAGTTGTGGCGAAAGAGTACAGCAGGGATCGCCACCACCCCCTGCCGGAGCCTCGTGGAGCTTTTAGGTGTTTTCGGTCAATAAGCACTCACAACGCCCGGTTTGGGAATCGAAACCGCGAGTCTGCTGCCCTAACCACTGGTCCATTGCGCCTCCAGAGGTATATATATGTGTGTGTGTGTGTGTGTGTGCGTGTGCGTGTGTGTGTGAGTGTATATATATATATATATATACATACACACACATCTACAAAAACAGACACATGACACATGCACACACTCACATATATGCACAGACATACATCTATAACGTGTATTAGAGTGTATTCTTTCCTCAATGCTGATATATTATGTTGTTGATGGAAGAAGCAAGCACTTAGATGTCGCTTTAAGCACAGTCTTATGACGTCCCGATACCAGTTCTGATATCAGCGTGAACAAAACTCAAGGCATTCAGGAGTAAAACGCAGGCGTTAAACCGTTTGACAGATTAAGTCAACCACGAAGATATTGATGAACACACTGGAAATTTAAAAAGATATATCAACTCAGGGGGGATCCGGGTCTTTTAAGCAGTTTGATTTCCAATGGATTGGATCAACGATTTGTATGTAATGTGATCCTGGCTATATTGTAACCTCGGCAACTTGTTATGGGGCTTTGACCAACATAAGTTAATTTGATACTCAATAAACAGTTACAGGAAATTGTTACGTAAAACTAAAAGTGCGCACACACACACAAACACGTACATACAATATCTTCATTGTGCAAACACCATCACATGGAGTGTAGTTGATTTGTCCTTTAAGTCTCCATTTTATCTTGTTCTTCTTATTTTTTTTATCCTTTTTCACTCATTTGACTGCTGTCATGCTGGGGCGCCGCCTTGAACAGTTCAGTCGAATTATCGATGCCAGAATTTATTTGTTTAAAATTTGTTACTTATATCTGTTGCCAAGCTGCTAAGTGACTCGGATGTAAACAAACTAAACACCGGTTATCAAGCGGTGGTGAGGTACTTAACGTAAACACAAACACATGCACCCACGCATACAAACACACGCACACGCACACACATATAAATGACGGGTTTCTTTCAGTTTCCATCCACGAAATCCACTCACAAGGTTTTTGTCGACCCAGGATTAAAGTAGAGGACACTTGTCTCAGGTTCCACGCAATGGGACTGGACCCTAGATCATGTGGTTGAGAAGCAAACTTCTTACCTCACAGTCACGCGTTATTGCATTTTAAAATATATTCACTACACAATATTACTAATCCAGTTTCTTACTCTTGGTCTTTTCCAGAACTTTCGAAACATCCATCGATTTTCTTTGCACGAACTATCTACGATTTTGTTTCTTCTGTCTGTTTACATGACACTATTCAGTTCTAGTTTGAGAAAATACTCTTTTGTCCTTTCTTTACGGCTCAGCTAA
The DNA here is from genome assembly GCF_006345805.1 of Octopus sinensis. Taxonomy (NCBI): domain Eukaryota; kingdom Metazoa; phylum Mollusca; class Cephalopoda; order Octopoda; family Octopodidae; genus Octopus; species Octopus sinensis. Next base: position 158,770,425 of record NC_042997.1, on the reverse strand, counting down.
TTCTTAGCATCTCTTGTTTTACATATTTTACATGGAATCTTTCTTCTTATATCAGGTTCTTTAAAAGTCCAACATTCGTATTCATGCATCACTAACTAACAAAGTTTGTAGAAATTTTATCCGTTTTTATTTTTTTATTTCATTATTATTATTTTTATGTTACGTATCGATGTATTCTTCCAAATGCTGTTCAAAATGATATCAGATTTTGCTGGTGTTATCCTTCATTTTATCTCGTTGCTGTCATCACATTGATTCGTAACATACTTCCAATTTAGCATGATATATACACCATTCTGACAGTTTGGTCATCAATTATTATATGGGCTTCTTAATCATATGTCCAAAGATAGTCATTGATCTAGTTTTCTCAAAATTAATGAGCAAACCATATTCTTTACCATTTTTTTCTAGTTTCTTCATCATGATCGTCAATTCTAAGCTACCACCAATAGGGATCATTTATCGGCATATCTAAAATAGATGACTATGTTTACATCGATTTTCACTGTACTTTTAAAAACTTCTAGTGCTTCATTGAAACTTTATGGATACTATACATAAGCAGGGTTATGAATACATATGCTTATTATATGTGCATAATACATGCACGCATCATATACGCATATTTACAAAAATATACACACGTGCGATGAAACTTAATTGTATGTGTACCAAAATGATTCAAACCTTCATAGATCTTTCAAATTACAATATGGATATATGATGTGGCTGGATAACTATAACGATGTATAGAACAGAACTAGCCCGCTCAGTAAACTACATACATACATGCATACTTTTAGACACACACATATGCATATTTACATTCTTAAATGTATACTAGATTATCGGTAATCAGCGGTAATCTTCAATGGACAATTAGATGCATTGATTTTATGAGGGTGGTAAATGTTAAGCTTTATATGCATTGCTTTTTGAAATCTCACCATCAATAACTGTCTTCGTGATTTTGAAACATACTATAAAAGTAGCTACGTTATCTGCCTTCTGTGCATGCGAGAGCGTAGACGAATAACCAGAAAGCGTGTATTATTTAATAGGCCGCACGGAAAATATCTTTATCTCGACCTTTCGAAGTATTGTCATCAAACAAAGAATAAAATAATGCCAGGATTGGTATACCTCAGATTTGTAGGAGAGGAATGTAATTACGAGATTTTCAAGGATCTATCACGGGAATTAGCGTTCTGAGTAAAAGTAAATTGCTATAAAAGAACTGAAACTGTATAGCAGACTCGGCACTTTGGGAACTTTACATTTCTATTCTATTGCATTACTGCATGGAGGTACCAACCAATTAAATCGAAATATCATTTGCTTGAATTCAGACAAAGATTTGATAGAAATATTGCTTGGCTAATCATATTCAAAGAGCTGTAAAATTGTAATATAGCAATTGAACAAATAGTGTTACTTACTATATGCATCATTCTTTTATTATTTTTATTATTCTACTGGTTTCAGTCATTAGACAGCGACCATGCTGGGGCACCGAGTGTAATAAATAACTTATCTGAGAACCAATGGCATGTTTTCGAGCTAATATACGATATCCTAAGCCAGTAAATAAGGATAACTGAATTATACACATTTAGTTAATGTCCAATTCAGGGAACTAAAATTTTTAACTTGAAAAGAAAAAGTTGATAGTGGATAATGTTCTGGTAAAAAAGTTTTTTTTGCATAATATTGAATATAAGAGCGATAAATGGAATGTGAAAGTACAAGGTAAGCTTCTAAATTGATAAGTCATATGAACGAAAGCCAGTTTTGTAGAACAACAAATGATTTAGTGGCAGTTTATATCTAAACTCAAGAATGAAAAAATATTGATCTTTAAATTATTGATCACTTTGTATATCATTTAAATGTTTATACATACTATAAATCATGAGTTTATCTGATTGGTTAATGCACTAATCCTGAATATCCCAGATTTCGCCATATCGTGGAGAAGCCCCGCGGCACTTGGTATTTCATTATCTCTAGATAAATGTTGCTGTGGTTTCCACGAAGAATCTATCATTTTGATGTAAACATTATTAACCTCCACCTCAATCAGAGAATACCCCTTTCCTTTCCTTTTTGCTTCATTCATTAGTTCCACAAGACCATACCTAATCCGGACAGTAATAAAAGTCATGCACTTCAGAAAATTAGGTCTCAGTTTGTTGACAATCAGCATCCTACCTATTTTTAATCTCTCCATTAAGTCTTTGATTTCTGCCCCATCTTAATTTTTTTTATTATTCTATGTGGTTTCTTACATTTCCTCAATCTCTACGTCCTTTTCTCCACTTCAAGAGGATAATTTAAGAATTATTTTCGTCCATTTCGTGCGGTCCATTCTGCACTGGGGGAGTAAACTCTACAGTTTCTCATTGTTCTGCAACATTAGACCCAGGTGCAAATGGATCGAGATTTATTTATTTTTGCTTTCAGTTCGGCAAAATTCAGAAATAAAGCCGTCGGTTCAGTGAGAATAAGGCAGTATCAGCCATTGTTTTATGTTTAGGGCCCTAATTTGGTCACCACCTTTCTTTCGTCATATCATTATTTTGTATTTTTCTATTTTGGGCAGAAGGCATTCAGATAATCTTTGCTACCACGCGTGTAATAACGGCACCATTTTCTCGATAATATACATTTAAATGATAATGATCTCATCTTCGTTGTATTTCGAAATCTGGACACCCATTCATCCCTAACTCAGCCAATGTTGTTGGGGGTCAGCTCCCACCCACTATCTACATGTGTTGCGTCACAGAAGTAACAACAAAGCAATGGTAAACACCAGTACTATTATCTATCTTCATTTTGTCAGTGTACTGCAGCAACAGCAGAAGGATGGGGATATGGTTCACCAACACTTCTTAACTAGACACTCCCTGCAACATTTTCGTTAGCATATGTAAATTCTCACTATTATTCGATTACAGAAATATGTTACTTTCTTCGGTTTTGCTTTAATACATTTTTCAGATAGAAAATCTCTCTCACTTACTCTTTTGGTCTCTTTCTGTGTCGCTCCCTCCTGCTCCACTTCTTCTCTCCCTCTCCTCTCTCTCTCTCTCTCCCGACTTACCCTCCCTACATTTTCTTTCTGTAGATAAGAAATATCGCGGAGCTCCTTATGACCTACAACAGTTACAAAAGATGAACTGTTGTTTTGTTGTTGATGGTGATGGTAATGTTGATACTGTCATTGCTACTTGAATTGTTTGCACTGTTTTCATTTTCCATTTGAATTAATATTTTCAACTTTGTTCTTTATATTCATTTTGTGTTTTCTATTGTTCAACTGTAAGTATTTCAGCTTGAATTTCTGCCAGTTTGCTTAATTTTCCACATTGTCTGTTCTTTTAAATCTGTTTTCGTGTTTGAAAATAATTGGGGCTGTGTTTGCTTAAACTATTTAGGTTATTGCCACCGACGCTATAGTGAACAGTGATTTTCTTTCTATTCTGCAGAGGTCAACTTGCAACAAAAGTAAATATTGCTAATGACAGATGCTAGAAATTTATGCAGTTAAATAAAATAATGTCAAAACAAATATTAGTTGAAATAAATACAAATAAAATAATACCAATACTGGTATTATTTTATTATGTTATGTGACAATGTCTCGACATTTAAAAGGTATAGATAATATATTTTCAGTTTCGCCAATTAAGCATTACACGCCTCAGAGCTATTCGTTTGTCCTGCCCAAGGGAAATAGGGTGGACTCTTTATCTTTACCAAGATCTTTATCAATATTCTAGAGAGAGGGAAGAAGAAAAGACACATTTTTTACTAATAAATAATCATGGTATGGTCTATTTCCTTGTTCTCTGTGAAAACAAAAACAACAACAGTTCATTGTAGATGATAATAATGAGGACCCACTCTTTTGTAACCACTGTGGTGATGGGTACTGGTCGATTACGATCCTAGTACTCAACCGGTACTTATTTCATCGACTCTGAAAGGATGAAAGCGAAAGTCAACCTCGGCTGGACCCGGACGAAATACTGGTAAGTATTTGTCCACTTTAATAACAACAACAACATCAATAATGATGATGATGATAATAAAAATAATAATAATAATAATAATAATAATAATAAATAATAATAATAATAATAATAATAATAATGAGAGGAGCAGGTGGAGTCTCCCCATGTCCTGATTTATAATACATCTAGTGAAGGTGTCACAATAAAAACACTGGTAATTGCGCAACCTAATAATCGCTACCTCATATGAGTGACAATGAATACACAAAGTATTGTTAATAATGGTGGTAATGAAACTGGAATCATTGATGGTGACAGTGTTGCACTCCGTACGCTCAGAAATTCTGGTCCGGCTCCAGCCTGTCGATATCCAGAAAGGGAGCATCACACACTGCGTAGATGGAGTAAGCAAATTAATGCTGTGGTCATGGAGTGTTACTACCCGAGCAACACGGTAGATGAAGATGGTGCTCAGATTAGGGGTTATCGACAACGTATGTATGATCATTGGAGAGAAAAGGGATTGTTTCAACTCACGGAACAGAGATTATGTGATCAAGCTAGAACAATAAGAAAAATCGTTGGTTCACAGAAGTAGAGATCGAAGCCATCAAAAGAGGGGTTTTGGAAAATAGCAGCAGAGATAATGATGAAAATACAGTTCTTACTAATAAAAGTAATCTCACAGCACAGGAAAGGAGCAGTGGTAACTTACTTGATGAGTGATATATAAATGATCTGAAAGAAGACGATAAAACTAATAGTGACATGACAGATGAGCAAAAGGCAATCTACGACAGAATAAAGCTAAGGCTACAGGAGAACGATAGCGACATTATTTGCAACATTAAAAGGGTTAATCGATGGAAATTGAACCAAGAAACGAAAAATGTCAATGAAATTCTGAAATCCATCAGAACAAACAACATCACAGAAAAAATAATTTGATCAAGGCAATAACTATTGTTGTAGTAGAAAATGTTGGTGTTGGTGTCAAGAAAAAGAAATATAATAGGAGTGACAAAAGAAAAGAACCATGGTGGAAAAAAAGAATCCAGGCAGGGTTAGATATGCCCCCGAAGAAAGTTTCTGTGTTAGACCGAAAATAGAAAGGGGAACTTAAAAGCGAACGAAAATACAGGGTGCTGAAAAGTAAGTATAATATTGAAAGAATATTGGTAATGGAAGAACTGAATCAGCGCCTCGTTGCAAAGTAAGCAAAGATAGAAAGATACGACCAAAGAATGAAAGGTTAGCACCAGAATATGCTATTCAGAGTAGATCAGAAGAGATTCTATAAAGAATAAATGGAGAGAGTACAGATGAAAAGTTGATACTAGATAACATTGAAAGTCAAAAGTTTTGGAGTGACATCTGGAGCAAAGACAAGGAGCACAAGAAGGTTACTGAATGGTTGTTAGAACTGAAACAAACAGTCGTCTGTCTAAAACAGGCAAAACTAGTCATTTCAGTTAGGGAAGTGAAGGAAATCAGCAAATAGATGAGCAACTGGAAGGGCCCGGGACCAGATGGAGTTGAAGGCTACTGGATCAAAAGATTTGGTGAATGTCATGCACGAATAGCTGCAACTCAACACCTTGTTAAATGCCGACCAAGAGAAGGCTCATAGTGCACGTTGATTTTACGTAGGTCTATAGAAAGTGGGATCAAGATTATAACAACTAGCAGAGGTGAACAAAAGTCTCCTTGGAAGATACCGCTTTTGATTGTTACCTCGGCTAAGTGCTGATTGTTACAGGAAAGATGCATTTTCCAACAAGGCATGCTGTCCTTAATCAGTGCACAGACGTTCTCAGCTATTCCACACATGGATGATTTAAATCTGTTCGCAAAAACAGTGCCTGAAATGGAGAGGCTGGTTGAGACGTGCAACTGTGCAACAAGGATATAGGGGTGGAATTCGATATCGCTAAGTGTGTGGTGCTTACTTTGAAGCAAGGGAAAAGAGTAAATTGTAGGGGCATAAAATTGCCAAACGGAGAGAGAGTTGAAAATCCGGATGATGATGGGTACAAGTACTTGGGATCCTGGAGCTGAACAATATCTTGCACAGTGACATGAAAGACAAATTCATCACTGCATATTTCAAGTGCCTCAAGCTTCTCTTGAAATCAAAGCTCAACTCAAGGAACCTTGCGACTGTCATTAACATATGGGCTGTTGCTGTAGTCCGCTATAGTTCACCCATCCTGAGATGGACAAAAGCGGAGATTGACCGTTTCCATCGCACTACCCGAAAGACAATGACAATGCATGGTGGCCCCCACCCACACACACACACTAAGGAAAATGTACATGAATAGAAGTAAGGGTGGACGTGGGCTGATTAGCGTACGGGAGTGCATCAACAGTGAAAGAAGAAACATGGCAGAATATATGGTAAACAGCAAAGAAGACCTACTACAGTATGCTGCTAGTGTAGAAAGAGTTAAAAAATGTACTTGAGAGTGATCAGGAATTCCGAACAAGAACAGCCAACGAGAGAGAAGAAACCCTACTCCGTATGGAATTACATGGTTAGTTCCACCGTGAAACCAACAAATTAAAAGACAAGGGAGCATCATGGGGGTAGCTCCAGAAGGATGACCTAAAAAGGAATATCTAAAGTCTTATTATCGCGGCCCAGCATCACGCTTCGAATACGAAAGTGAAAAAAATATATATACCACACAAGTGCATCGGACCTCTGCAGAATGTGTGGGAAGAGGGTCGAAAGTGTGACTCACATTGTTAGCGCATGTGAAAGTCTTGTGCAGAAAGTGTACAAGCGTAGACACGACAGAGTAGCCCAAAATCTCCACTGGCTACTATGCCGTAAGTATGGATATGAGGTTACGGGTGCTTGGTATCAACATACGCCGGAAAAGGTAATGGACGAAAAGTGAGGAAGGCAAACTCCCCTGGGATTTCCTAGACAAAGTGTTAGAGCAACGAAGGCTGGATATAGTAACCTTTAGGAGGGACAAACAAGAGTGCCTAATAATCAACGTAGCAGTGCCAGAAGATCAACATATCATCATGAGAGAAAGAGAAAAAGTTGATAGATATGGAGAGCTGAAAATTGAGATCGCTAAGATGTGGCAGCTACGAGATTCGAACATAAAGCCATCGGACCATTGGGTTCAATACCACCCAATCTAGAAAAAAAAAACATCTGAAAATATTAGAAATACTCTACAATCAAGATGTAATGCAAAAGTCGGCATTACTTGGATCTACACGCATATTGCCTAAAGTACTGTCTGTCTGCGGTCCTTGTGACTGGTACTTGTCAAACTGTACAAAGCCCCAGTTGATACAATATCTTCAATCAACAACCTCACGATATTGTATACTGTACTACATTTATAATAATAATAATGATGATGATGATGATGATGATAATGATGATGATGATGATGATGATGATGATAATGATGATAATGATGATGATGATGATGATGATTATGATGATGATAATAATAATAATAATAATAATAATAATAATATTAGTAATACTTTAAGTTAGCTTGCAAAAGATACGAACGCCAAGACAGATACCAAAGACCGCTGGTTATGTATCCGGATGAGTGAACTGAAGAGAGACACAGAAGCACTTATATGCGCTGCACAGGAACAAAGGTTAAGGACGAACTTCGTGAAGTGCAGAATTAACAACTCAACTGAGACTAACAAATGCAGAATGTGCAGTAAGAAAGGTGAAAAGGTATGGCACATTGTGTGCAAATGCCCGAAACTGGCAAAACGCAATTACAAAAGACAGCATGACAATGTGGCAAGAAATGCTTAGCAGTATTTCGTCTGCCGCTAGCTTCTGAGTTCAAATTCCGCCGAGGTCGACTTTGCCTTTCATCCATTCGGGGTCGACTAAATAAGTACCAGTTACGCCCTGGGGCCGATATAATCGACTTAATCCGTTTGTCTGTCCATGTTTCTCTCTCTGTGTTTAGCCCCTTGTGGGTAGGAAAGAAATAGGTATTTCGTCCGCTGCTGCGTTCTGAGTTCAAAATCCGCCGAGGTCGACTTTGCCTTTCATCCATTCGGGGTCGATAAATTAAGTACCAGATGTGCACTGCGGTCGATGTAATCGACTTAAACCCTTTGTCTGTCCTTGCTTGTCTCCTCTGTGTTTAGCCCCTTGTGGGTAGTAAAAAAATAGGTATTTCGTCTACCGTTACATTCTGAGTTTAAATTCCGCCGAGCTCACTTTTGCCTTTCATCCTTTCGGGGTCGATAAATTAAATACCAGTTATGCACTGGCATCGATGTAATCGACTTAACCCCTTTGTCTGTCCTTGTTTATCTCTTCTATGTTTAGCTCCTTGTGGGCAATAAAGAAATAAGAATGATCCATTGGGAGCTTTGTGGAAATCACAGCCTACAAAGAACAAAGACGAGGTGTGACCAACTCCCAAAGGGAGCTACCGAGAGTGAAGACTAAAAAGCCATGTAGGATGCAGTGTTTCAGTGTGACTATCAAATCAGACATCGGAAACCTGATAATCTTGTGGTATACAAAACAGAATAAACATGCATGATAATCGACATAGCATGTCCTGGTGACAACAGGATCAAAGAGAAAGAAGAAAAACTGAACATCTATGACGAATTGAAGTGAGAAATACGCAGGTTGTGGGTAATGAAAAGAGTGGACGTGATATCAGTAATAATTGGCGCGCCTGGAATTATCAACATTCAGCAATTAACATGGTTCAAAAAGATTGATACAAAGTGAAGATAAAACATCAACAAAAATCATCTTTGCTCGGAACTGTAGGGTTCTTGAAGCACGATCAGTAAACAAGTGACACTTTAGCCTGCTGGTTGTCGACAGCTAGCATTTTCCATTATACCCAGCAAAATAATCTGAGAGTTTTTCATCAAATAATAATAATAATAATAATAATAATAATAATAATAATAATAATAATATTAATATTAATAATAATAATACCTCATATCAGTTATCTGTACTTCTGGGAACATGAAATTAATTGCAATTTGTCAGTCAGTCCTGTAATCAGACACTCACCTAGCCTTATATCAAGCTCATTAAGGATGGTTTCCAGAAATCCATTAAGATGAGAAATAAAGACCTGTCAAAGGATTGATGAGCCAACCGTTAATCAAGAGGTATCTAGAAATAGTGCATAGGACGAAGAAATAGTAATGATGAGCGAGTGTGCAGTCAGTCCACAGAGATCTCTACCCTTTAACCATGATGAAGGCAACCTATTTAGATATGAAAACCTATTGGAGCATAAACGACCAACAGCCTTAAAGCAGTTGTTAATATCCAGCACCACTACTTTCTAGCCAAGTCAAAGAAGATTGCTCTGGCCTCGAAATCCAACATTTCTGAAATAATACTCTCATTACCTTATCCTCATCATAACACTGCCTTACTCCCAATATGAGTAAAATGGATAGTAATGCGAATAATAATTCAGATGACGGTAAAAAAGGAAACTGGAACGTTATATGAAGGTCTCCCACCTGGTGGTAGAAGTGCAATGCAAATTAGATCATCAATCTTTATAAAACTGAATGATTTAGAACAAGTTAGGCAAATGAGATTACTCATGATGTGAAATTATTTTATTTCTGTCTCTGTTTAATTAAAGGAACGACACTGCTCCTAATGAAAGACAAAACAAAACGAAATGAAGTAACCAACTATTGATAACACTTTTGTTTTTCTTCCAACAGAGTAAAAATTTCTAACCGACATAATCTACAAGAAAATCCGCAAAAGTTTGAAAACCATCAAACTGAAACTGCCGAAAACAAAGCAGAGGAAGAATGTATCAATTCCTCATAATTTTATGGTGAATGAATTGTAAAACTGAAAGAGAAGATAGATAGTATTATCAATATCCTGGATTGATTATAAAGGTGATTCTGATATGGTCCCGAATTCCTGAATTATCAAATTCTTGGAAAAATTCAAAATAGCTTATAACGTTAGATCTTTCTTCAGAAAAAAAAGTATTGATGGCTGGAAAACAAGTTTAGCATCAGGAAGTTAGAAATTCCGGAAAGCAAAGATCAAGAGAGGAATATATTAAGGGAATATTGATAGGCTAAACTAGATTTCTATAGATTGAAATATGAGAAATCAGCACTAAAATGTGCCGTACAATACGTATGGCCCTCGGGAATTTACATCCATAAAAGAGAAGATGGTTTATGACTACTGAGTATTAAGGAGCAGCTTCGCAGGTAGTTATTCATGTAGTGCATTACTCTTCAGACCCACAAAGATCTGCTACGCAACTTTGTTTCATATAATATAAAAAATACAGCATTGGAAACACATTAGCAAAGCTAAAATCTAACTCTATAGATGCCGCAAAAAATGAACAGGTATATATATATATATATATATATATATATATATATATATATAGATAGATAGATAGATAGATAGATAGATAGATAGATAGATAGATAGATAGATAGATAGATATAAATATAGATATTTACATACATATATATATTTATATATATATTTATATCTATCTATATTTATATCTATCTATCTATCTATATCTATCTATCTATCTATCTATCTATATATATATATATATATATAGTAGTAACAGAAAGAAGGAATTTCGATTATCCTCACGTGGTAAGTTGTAACTTCTTATATATATATATATATATATATATATATGAGAAGAGAGATAACATAGGAATAAACAAATGTATCATGAACTTCATTAGAATACAGATTTTTCCATTATAAGATGCAGTAATCTCATGGTTGAGCGCCTGAGTAACACCTTACAGATTAACCAGAGCCTCGAACATTAAGGTCAAGATATCTGGGACGATAAATACAGTTAAACTTGTATAGTGGAAAGCATAACCAATGAGAAAACATATATGTGGGTGAACAAAGTGCAGGAGCTCCTCGCACAATGAAAATAAGACTAATTCTAAGATGAGCATACTGATGGGTGTAACCAAATATAAAGATTGAATAAATCTACCGGTAAGAATATATGTATAAATGAGTCTTTTTTCTAATTGTGCGAGGACCCCCTGCATTTTATCCCCCATATATATGCTTTCTCATTTGTAATGCTTTCCTCTATATATATTTAAATGTATTTGTTTTCCCAAATGAATTGCATTTAGTGTTTGAGATTCTGATGAGACCGTACGGTGTTACCCAGGCACTCAACTACGTGTCCACACCATTTTTAGCAGAAACGACAGTAAGATAGTGAAGTTCATAAGATAATCGTTTACTCCTTCGTTCAGAGTAGTATGTGTATAATGTGTTTTACACATGGTTATTAATACCGCAATACCTAAACGAAATATTAAATCGTGTGTATGTGTGTTAATCGTAGTGATAGTTGAAGAATATGTCATAAGGAAACGAGCAATCAAAAGACATAAATAAGGAGAATATACCACAATTATATCGATTTCATAACGAAAGACACTAGACTTTGGACCCCTTATAATGGTAAAACCGGGTAAGAATATGGTACAGAAATAAGAATGGTATTCGAAGTGAGCAGCTTAAAAGAAAACCAAATGAAGACAGAGAAATATTATTACAAAAGTAGAGTCAAGAAAATAATATATCTCCTCAGAACATTTAAAATGTTATCACTGTTCATGAGAGTATTGGTCAATATATAAGGGGACGCCAAGGTGGCAGAATCGTTAGCACACCGGGCGAAATGCTTAGCAGTATTTCGTCTGCCACTACGTTCTGAGTTCAAATTCCGCTGAGGTCGACTTTGCCTTTCATCCTTTCGGGGTCGATTAAATAAGTACCAGTTACGCACTGGGGTCGATATAATCAACTTAATCCGTTTATCTGTCCTTGTTTGTCCCCTCTGTGTGTAGCTTCTTGTGGGCACTAAAGAAATATGAATCGTTAGCACGCCGAGCAAAATGCTTTGTGGCATTTAGTCCGTCTTTATGCACAGCGATGAAAAATCCGCCGAGTTCGACGTTGCTTTTCATCCTTTTGGGGGTCGATAAAATAAGTACCAATTGAGCACTGGGGGCGATGTAATCAACTTATCCCCTCCTTCGAAATTGCTGGCCTTGTTCTAAAATTTGAAACCATTATAAAGGCATCCTTTCATGAGACTTGACTAATATCTCCACCACCCTGATGCTCATTAGATGAAAACAAAATTCCCAAACCTAAATGAAAATTTTTTGCATGAATTGTGTCACAGAAGCAACAACATTTGCCACAGAGAAATAGTCATCAGTTGATATATTGATATTGAAAATATGTCCATATTTTCTAAAATATAGATGTTAAATTCTACTTGTGGAACGTAATTTTTGAAATAACATCCTTATTGTATCCCAATACTCAACACGAGCTTCGATAAAATATACTTTAGAGATGTAACAACCTAACATGGCTGCTCAACTTATAGCTGTATCTAATAGCTGTAGAAATGCCGGCAACAAAGAGAGGCTCTCTATATTCCTACAGAAATTAAAACAGCAATTATGACCGTCAATCGTATACGTACTCAATTCAACTACTAAAAAAATTACCAAAGGTTCCTAAAAATTAGTCCTTATCACTTCAAGAAAAAAAGAGAAACAACGCCATGAATTATAATGGACAAGATGCATTATGTCTGAAAATTAACAAAATATGGGAAAGTTACGGCTATATTGTTGGTTGAACGAAGAACGTTTGATTAGAACGATAAAACCTGTAGTAAAAATGAGAGCAATTGTCGCATTACCGTTGACAGCAATAGCAATGAGTTAATGTCAGTAATGATAGCATTAGCAACACTGACAATAGTGATGGTAGTAATGATTGTTACATGACAACAATACCAACAGTGTTGACAGCATCCATATGTTTGTCATCAACAATAGCAACGATGGCAACAAGGATATCATCGATGACAACAGCAATAACGACCGTGTTGATATCTTTAGTAAAAGAAACTGCAGCTTTTGCAAGAACGTTTAAAATGTTAGTGGCATGAGCAAAATCCAAGCGTAATCATTAACGCGAGACAAGGTTGGAAAACATATCTGACATCCATTTGATGTGCTAAAAATAGCAAACAAATACTTCTCCAAATCATGTCTTTCTCCGCTATACACTGAAGTACGTAATAGCTGAATAAAGGCAGGGTGAACATGGCTGACATACTTTTAATTAGAAGAGCTGCATTGGTTTAAACATCAACACGGCAAAAATCAAGAATAAGTGATTCTAATGACAATGACAAGAATAATTAAAATTAACAACAACAACAACAATAGAAATAACAAGAACTTGACAATAAAAATACTGACAATGACAACATTTTTAATAAATGACTTTAACAGATTGAAGAACGAAAAGAAAATAAACATCTACAACACAAATTATGAGATCGCAAAAGGAGCCAACGACAAAGACTAAACACAGTCGCTTGACTCGTTAAATTTAGCTGCCAAATCTTACTGAAATCATATCTTAGAATCTTACAAAATTGGAAGGATTCATTAATAGATTCATTCTTAGATACACTTAGAAAAACAGTATATCCTAGGGCTTTGATGATAGGCCTGCTTGGTTAGGAACGATCTGGAACTAAACAACAATTACAAAACAATGAACAAGAATTGCAAGTGAAGAGTAACACCGACAACAGCAACAACTACCCCGGAAACAATAATAACTACACTTCTATATTTTGTTAGCAGTAGTTATTGTTGTCCAACCCCAGGCAAGAATTGATCGAATAGACATATGATTAGAGGCGTTTCAGCTGTAACCTCTCAATGTTTTCCTTTCAGTTGCAACAATACTAAAGTGTTTCGTTTTGGGATTTGGTTTGCAAGATTCTTTGTGTGACTTCGTGTGTTGAAGCATATTCTGTTGAGTCTGGGGAGAGTCATTTTCTTTCTGTGTCTTATAATTTAACACACTCACCGAATAAGAATAAAAATAAAAATAAAAATAAGAAATAAATGGAAATTTTACCGGTGAGTGTGTTAAATTATAAGACACAAAAAGAAAATGACTCTCTCCAGACACAACAGAATACTAAAGTGTCTTCCCCGTTTGTAAGATGGTGAGATGCGATATGGAAGAAGGTTTTCTGCCATTTCTAGCAGGCGGAGGGTTAGGGTTAGGGTTCTTGCTTGCTCTCACTCACTCTCTCTCGTTTTCTCTCTCTCTCTTGGTTTGTTGTTTGGGTAACCCCTGTTGTTGTTAGCCTTCATAACAACTAAGACAATCATATATAACAATATTACAATGATGGTCAAAAGAAGAGCTTAAGAAATTCCCCATCATCCCTACCCCTACAACCATAGGCACTTATATCGTATTGTTAACATATGATGTAACACAGTAGCACCATAACTAAGCTTCCATTACAACTCAGACCAACCACACCAACACACATGTTTCAGTAAGCCAACTATAACACTTCGCTAGATATCATCGCTTGTTACAGAAACTTTACTAGAACAGCCAATTGGCAAAGATTTCTCGAGTCTCTTCTACACAATATAAAAATCATTATTACAAAGCACTTACACATCAAAGAAGAAAGGAAAATATTTGTACAAAGTTAAAAAAATAACAATTTCAAGAAACAACTATTTTCATCAAGTCGGGATCAAAGAATTTTACTTTCAAGCACAATCACCAACCTAGACACAGTAGTACATTAAACGCAGCATTATATTAGACAACCCAAAAGACAGCATAAAATACTTGACTCCTATTAAATACAAACAATAGCCAGCCTCTTTAAACTAAACAATCTCTTAAAAACCAAAATTAAACACAATTCTTCAAAACCAAACACAAACGATATAAAACTCTGAACCGAACAATTACAAAACAATATATATATATATATATTTATATACATATATGTACAAAAAGGTACAGAAAACTAGCAAACATTTGTATTCAAAATAAAACCACTAAACTAACAACAAAGAACTTTATAGGGTAATAAATGTCGTCAGCAGCATGAATAACAACGATCATATGATGCCCCTTGTCTCAATATCCGGCATCCTCCAATATCTCGTAAAGCCGGAGATATACACCTTGAAAATTCTCCATGGCGAAGTCCTGGTCAAGAATTTTTGGGGATAAGACCAGCAGTTGATCATGGATGCCAGGGTCCCTGCTCTACGTCATCGATGTTGTCTAAAGGAAGGGCAGAGGCAACGTTATAACTTGGCAGCAGTGACATCGATGCTGTTACAAACGTAATGCTAAAAGCCAGAACAGATGCAGCAAGATATCTTGTCTGGCGCTTTAATAATTCCAGCAAGTTATTGCCCTGCATGGGTATTTTATATATCGACTACTAAAGGTTGATAGAAAATGTTAACCCCGGTAGGATTCAAACTCAGTGTGTCTAGAGCCGGAACAAATAACACAAAGTATTCGACGAACTAACAACTCAAGCCTATTAATCTTCCTTGTCACTATAACATCCTCATTTAAGTTACGTAATAATCTAGAATCTGAGCTGAATTAAAACATATCTAATGTCGAGCAAACAAGCCAGTTCTAGAACAGTTAGAAAATACCAAGCTACTCCAAAGCACAACTCTGCTGCACATGACAATCACGTTGCTCACAGATTTCTCATTGTAAATACATGATAGTATACAGAAAGAAGTAAAATGTCCCGCACTTATTTCAACTACCGTATACATGCAAAAATGCTTGGCACAATCTTAAGAAATACAAGACGCTGGCTCGCAAGCTACTTGTTTAGAATTTGTTTTATTTAGTACCTAACAGCAACATTTTGAAAAGAATACAATAGGGACCCTCTATGTCACCCAATCTTTTTAACCTGCTTGCACCCACACCAAAAGATTATAGGGAAGTTTACTCAAAGCACTCGGCACACATGGTAAAGAAAACAAATCAAAACGAATGATCAAAGATAGCCACCGGTACTACTTTCGGCCAAAAAGCATCGTGCGTAAACGAAAAAGAGATCCGTCATAAGGCTCTATGCTCGTCCTACCTGTGGTCACAATCTTTCTAAAGAAATCCTAATAAAGTGCACAGAACACGTATATGTAACAATACAATTCATATCATAAGTCATACAAAAAAGGCGGCGAGCTGGCAGAAACGTTAGCACGCCGGGCGAAATGCGTAGCCGTATTTCGTCTGCCGCTACGTTCTGAGTTCAAATTCCGCCGAGGTCGACTTTGCCTTTCATCCTTTCGGGGTCGATTAAATAAGTACCAGTTACGCACTGGGGTCGATATAATCGACTTAATCCGTTTGTCTGTCCTTGTTTGTCCTTTCTGTGTTTAACTCCTTGTGGGTAGCAAAGAAATAGGTATTTCGTCTGCCTTTACGTTCTGAGTTCAAATTCCGCCGGGGTCGATAAATTATGTATCAGTTGCGTCTTGGGATCGATATAATCAACTGGTCCCCTACCCAACAATTTTGGGCCTTTTTTCTAGAGTAGAAAAGAATGTCACACAAATACTCATAGGCTAACTATACATTGAAACATGCACTGTGGCAAGCTACAACTCTCATTACCGCAGTCTCATCTACATGGGAAAATGCCTTCCAAACAACCGAACTCATATAGAACTCTGTAGAACGCTAGTATACCATCTTAAAAACACATGTTCCAATTATTCAACCCGAGCAAACATAAGTGACATTTATATACACAGAAATAACTGCATCGGCAATAGTATTATTGTCGCCAAACATTGCGATGAGGATACATATCAGCTATAATAAGTGCAAAGAAACGACGCGTCCATCTTGCTCAACTCCGATGATGTACAAACGTAAGATGCCAAGCTTGTCCAGAGAATGCAAAATAGTCAAGCAATTTTTCACATCTTGTCGGAACGTGCTATTTTGGTCCTCATGGTGGTTTCAAAATTTGGTACGGGGCCAACAGTTTTTAAGGGGAAGGGGTAAGTCGATTACATCGACTCCAGTACTTGACTGGTTGTTATTCCATCAATCCTGAAATTATGAAAGGCAAAATATACCTCGCGTAATTTGAGATCAGAACGTATAGAGTCTATACGGACGAAATGCCGCTAAGTATTTTGTCCAGAATGCTGACGATTTTGCTCTTTTATCGCTTCATACGGTCCTCATTATAGATGAAAAGATTTTATAACTATGGGTCACACCGCATCATACTCTTAACTGCTCACTCACCATAGTATTACAATCATAGTTGATCCAAAACTACACAGTAATACTTTTCTATGTGCTATCGGATATCGGGATTGGGTTGACTAAGGCCTACAAAACCACAATATATGTGAAAATATCCCAACGACTGAGCTTGTATGTGATTCTCAGCCAGTAAGAAATTGCAACCAAAATTCTATCAAATTATATCGAACTACCGTTGGGTAAAAGAACTAATACATCGGATCATTTACTACAGTTACACAAACTTGTTTTAATACAGGATGGTCACGTCTAAAATATCTTTGAATTTAAATCTACGTATTCAGAGTTAACCTAGATTACTGTAACAGCAACAACATTAAGAGAAGCAAGCAAGAAAGGGAGCTGAAAGTACAGCAAACAAATCAATCTTATGCACATCACGTTTTAACGTTTTAAAGAAAATACTGACATATTGCATAATATATGTGCATCTATGCACACATGCACACATAGATATACATATTCTTTTATTTTTTATTCCTTTATATGTTCAGTCGAATGACTGTGGCGATGCTGGAGCACCGCCATTATATATCCAACATATAGATATAGTTATATTCAGATATGTGGAGGCGCGTGGCTTAGTGGTTAGGGTATCAGCATCATGATCGTCAGATTGTGGTTTTGATTCCTGGACCAGGCGACGCGTTGTGTTCTTGAGCAAAACACTTCATTTCACGTTGCTCCAGTTCACTCAGCTGGTAAAAATGAGTAACGCTGCGATGGACTGGCGTCCCGTTCAGCTGGGGAACACATACGCCATAGAAACAGAGGAAACCGGGCCCATGAGCCTGGCTAGGTTTTAAAAAGAGCGCATTTATTATTGTTTTATATATAGATATATATATGAAATGAAGATGCTGATGTTCATACGTATCCCTCTCTTTTTACACACACATATATATATATATATACATACACTCACACAGATACTCGCATGCACACACACGCATGCACACATGCATGCATACACACAGGCACACATACACACACTGACACACACGCTTGCATACACACACACACACACATATTTATAGTCCTAGCCGATATACATATGGTAACGTGTCTGCTGAGGGTTAACCGACGTTAAGAGATAACAACATCAGGAACGAAAACACCCACATACTGCAACCACCACTACGCACCGCCATCACTTCATAGACACCCAATGACAGACGTTTGACAACAACTACGTTGACGGCGAACAACACACAATCACGACTTCTGCACAGGATATCGTGCGAAGTATTGAACTTTATAGAATGGCAGTAGAGGTGATATTGGAGGTGGCGGTGGCGGAGTGATAATGATAGTAGAAGAGGTGTTGGTGGTGGTGGTATGTTGATAATGAAGGTGGTTGTTATTGTAAGCTTTGTGATGATAGCGATGGTAGCGACAGCGACAGTGGATTTTATGTTGGTGTTAGGTTGGCGGCGGAGGTGGTGGTGGTGGGAATCTGTCGGGGCGATGACGGTAGCGTCGGTGCAGCTGTTGTTGTCGGTGATTGCGTTTGTAGCAGCAGCTGATGACATTTATGGAACCAGCGATGATGACGACGACGACGACGAAGACGATGACGACGATGACGGCGATGGTGATAATAATGATAATGAAGATGAGGAGGATCTTGAAGATGCTCGTGATGGTGGTGATGGTGATGAGGGAAATAAAACATGATGATCAAAAAGTATGTGTTAATGGTTAATTATGACGAAGAAAATTGATAATAACGAAGATGACTCTGATGATGATGATGATGATGATGATGATGATGATGATGATGATGATGATGATGATGATGAAGATGATTATGGTGCGTGTGGTGGTGGTGGTGGTTACGACGATGATAATGGTAATGATACCCATCATTATCATCATTATCATCATCATCATCGTCTTCGTCGTCAGCATCATCATCATCATCATCATCGTCGATGTCGTCATCATTATCATCATCATCATCATAAAGGGTTGTGCACGTTCGGGCGACTGCCGTGGTAATAATTGGTAATAATTAATGATTGTGATGGTATAGTATTGGTAGCAGAAGTCGAAGTGGTACTTTTGATGATGGCCGCACGGAAGAAACAGAAGACGAAGGGGGCGGTAGAAGAGGGCGGGCGAACAAGGTGTGGAATGATTGCAGACGATAATGGCAGTGATGGTAGTGGTGGTGGTGGTAGTTGGTGTATAGATGTTGATGATGATGGTTGAAGCATTGGTGAAGTGGATTTTCAATGCCAGATTAGAGTGTTGGAGCTAGTAGCGGTGGTGGATTGAGTGGTTGCGGTGAAAGACATAGTGGTATATGCAGTGAGTATGGTAGAGGTGTGATGGTGTTGATAGTGGTATTGGCGCTAGTGTTGGTTTCGGAGATGTTAAAGGTTGTGGTGGTAGTATTGATGGTGGTAGTGATATTGAGGGTGAGGGTGCTAGTAGTGGCATTGGTGGTGGTGATGATGGTGATGGCCGTGATGGTAGTATTGATGGTTGTGGTGTGGTGGTAGTTGTATTGGTAGTTGTTGTGGTGGTGGTAGAATAAATGGTAATATTCCTGATGGTAGTGATAGTAGTGGTGTTAGTGGTGGTGAGGGTGGTGACGATTGTAGTGGTATTGATGGTGGTCAGAATGACAATGAGAGTAGCAGTGGCGGTGGTAGTTTTTATTGTGGAGATCTAGGGATGGTAGAAATGGTGGTAATGTTAGTGGTGTTGGTATTGGTGGCGGTGGCGGTGGTGATGGTGGTGTCGAATAATGGTGGTGCATGTTGTAGTATTGGTTATAGAGCGATGGTAGGTATTGTAGCGATAATAGTGATAATGGTGATAATGGTGATAATGCTTGTTGTAGAAGTGAAAGCAGCAGTAAAAGCAATGGTATTGATGGTGATAATGATAGTGGCGGTGGTTGTAGGTGGTTGTAGTTCTGGTGCTGGTGGTGCTGGTACACTTGATAATAGCAACGACGATGGTGGTGCAGGCGGTAGTGTAGGTGGATGTAGAGATGGTGATATTGAAAGTCTTCTTTTATGTTACAAGAGGTGCTGTTGAAGTGTATTACGATACGTGATGGTGTTAGTGGTTAGTTATAACACACGTGCAATGGCAGAGCGTTTTAATTACGTTAAGGTGCGCTGGTGATGACAGGGACAGCTGTATATTGCCTCGTTGCCGTATACCTCTTTTACCACCCCTAACTGAACAGATGTCTAATCGAAGACTCTTCCAGCCGTGACCGCCTCCACCTGTTTCAGGGTTTATCTGGGACAACCAACTAATGTGTCCTTACATTTATAATCTATTATCGTGTTATGAATCTCTCTTGGGAGCAACTGAACCGAAATTCAGCTGTTATTTCTAGCAAGACTTGGTACTGTGTCCAGAACAATTGCTATTATTATTGTTTACACCATAAAGGCGGCGAGCTAGCAGAATTGTTAGCGCGTTGGACGAGGTGCTTGGCAGTTGTTCACCCGTCGTTGCCTTCAGAGTTCAGATTCCAGCGAGGTCGACTTTGCCTTTCATTCTTCCGAGGCCGATAAATCAAGTACCAGTTGTGTGCTGGAGTCGAAGTGATCGACTATCCCCCTCCCCGCAAAATCCAGGCCTGTGACTATAGTAGAAAAGAATTTTTAGCGCGCTGAACGAGGTACTTGGCTGTGGTCGCCCGTCGTTAGCTTATGGGTTCAAATGCTGTCGCGGTCGACTTTGCTTTTCATCCTTTCGGGGTCGATAAATTAAGTATCAGTTGAGCACTGGGATCGATGTAATCAACTAGTCCCCTACCCCCAAACTGCAGGCTTTGTGCCTATAGTAGAAAGCATTATTATTTGCACCATGTTCAGTTTTCATCAAGCACAGCCATGATCAATGACATTCCTTACGTGACTGCCTCGTCTTACACATGTGCGAGTGTGTATGTGTTTGACAAGTGTGCGTATATATGTATATATATATATATATATATATATATATATATTATATATATATATATATATAATATATATATATATATATATATATATCTCTTGAGCACCACCAGCAAAAATATTTTTTCCTCTGTCTTCCCTTCTTGGGATCTTTCCTTCTTCTTGTTTCCGACGAAGAGCTCCGCTCGAAACGTTAAAACCTCCTTCCCTTCTTTCCTGAGCGTCAATAATACTTTAATTGTTCCACGTCCTCGCGTTGCTGTGTTTTTTTCTCTTTTTTTCTGTGTTTCCTTGTTTGGATTAACTTTATATATATATATATATATATATGTGTGTGTGTGTGTATAAAACACATTGCGTATCATCTGGAACTGTATTATCCAATATGTCCGTCCACTTTTGAAGAAGGCCTTGAGGGGAATTTGATTTCTATTTCTAGGAAGTTGTGCAACCGCTAGAAGTATCCTCGTTGCTCATTACGACAATAAGTTGCTTTCTTATTGGCTGGTGAATAATGTAATGTTGTTATAGTCGGTGTTGCTGTTAACGTTAATATTTAAGCCCTACTCGAGCTGACCAATAGTGAAAGACCTCCCAGGCTTTACCATCCCGTGTTTATTTCAGCTGTATCACGCTTACGTTTACATTGTCTAATGTTTCTTGGCTTTAAAGACGTTGAGGAATAAAATTTCTAGTGGCCTTGACTGTTATTTCTAGCACGTCGTGTAGAAGTGTTGAGGCATACTAGTTAGTTCAATGACGATGACAAGTTTCTTAACAGAAGTAGCACTGGAAGAAATAATGAAAGCAGAGGTGGGGTGTGTGGTGGGGGTGCAGGGCTGTGATGTATTAGTTATGTGGTTGTGCTAATGATATCTGTAAAGGTTAGCGCTGGGAATATAGATCAGGCCGAAAGTGGAGGTGTGTGGAAATGTTACAAGTAATAATAGGTTGTATATGTTAGATATGCTTCAAAGAAAATGGAATTGGTGAGCGTCTGTATGAGAGACGGGAAACCTCTAAATATGGGCCGATTAAGGCGCTTTTAACTGGTCGAAAGAATTGCTAGAAATAGCAAACATATTTTCTGTAAATTACACACACTGTTATCTTATGGGAGAACAGAGTGCGGTACATAATATAGTCCTGCGTATCTCTCAGCATGAGAGGTTGGTATCACAGGTGGTACGTTTTTGATCTAGGCCTGAGTAAAAATAAGAACAATAGCAAAAGTGACAGTAACAACGTCAACACCAACAATGTGGATGAACAATGGCCCAGTGGTTAGGACAGCGGACTCGCGGTCGTAAGAACGCGGTTTTGATTCTCAGACAGGGCATTGTGAGTGTTTATTGAGCAAAAACACCTAAGCTCCACGAGGCTCCGACGGGGGTGGGGGTTAACACCGTTGTACTCATTCACACAACTTTCTCTCACTCTTTCTTCCTACTTCTGCCACAAAGCAGAGGAACCATGATGTAACCCACTATGGTGTGGTAAACTTTCAGACCTTAGTCTAGATTGCGAATCCTATGTACCCCAGGATGGTTCAGCTCTCCACCCGTTAAAAGCCGCCGTTTACGGAATGAGGATAACAACGTAGCTTTCGCGTCCGTGCAACCGTCAGTCTATCGCGTGTGGTGGGTGAATCTTCAAGTTGCCATACGCATTCTTAGTAGCTTAAAGTAGCAATAACAGTAGCAATAATGTTGACCCCACCACCACGAAAAACAACAACGGTAAAAGCAACGATAATGACATTGATAATACCTATTTCTTTACTACCCATAAGGGGCTAAACACAGAGGAGACAAACAAGGGCAGATAAACGGATTAAGTCGATTACATCGATCCCAGTGCGTAACTGGTACTTAATTTATCGACCCCGAAAGGATGAAAGGCAAAGTCGACCTCGGCGGAATTTGAACTCAGAACGTAACGGCATACGAAATACGGCTACGTATTTCGTCCGGCGTGCTAACGATTCTGCCAACTCGCCGCCTTAACAACGATAACGGCATGGGTACATAACAGCGATAACATAACATGGGTACAGTATTGATTTAGTGAATCTTGAGGTCAGTAAACATCGCCGAACGTCCCGTTAGATTTGAACTTAAAACACATAATAATAACACTAAATACAACCCGTATATAGAAGTCAATAGAGAACACTGGAATCAACAACACACACCTATCTTTATTTTTATAATTATTAATTGATAGTTGATACAATTAAGGTGGTGAGCTGGCAGAATCGTTAGAATGCCAGGTAAAATGCTTAGCCTTCACCTTCTGTGTTCAAATTCCGTCGAAGTCGGCTTTGCCATAATCCTTTCGGGATCGATAAAATTAGAGCCAGTTGAGTATTGGGGTCGATGTAATAGAACGCCCTTCCTCCGAAATTGTTGATCTTGCGCCAAAATTTGAAATCAAAGTTAAGTACAATTATTTCTAGCAAAGGTCCAGTTTTACACATTTAATGTAAACCCTTGATAAATTTTGAAACAGTATATTACTGTTACTTCTTCTAGCTAGTATCGCATCCATTCTCACAGCGGGTCGATATCTGGTTGAGTCCCGTTAAAGCTTAAACAGAAAGTTAAAGAAATAAAATCCAACAGCGCAAAGCATTTTGACCACCGACTCTCTGCTGGAGGGATTTGAAGATGAAAGGGGTTGGAATCGGTTCCTATATTCTGCCACACACTTGATAATCTTATTAAAAGACGCGTATGTTTGTTTGTTTGTTTGTGTTTGTGTGTGTGTGTTTGTATTTATATTTGTTTATACGTTTAGTTATAAAACAATTTTACATGAATCTGATAGGTTACTTTATAATTTAATCTCTTGTGGAGTCCAGATTTATTATTCTTATACAAGAATGTAAGCCATCCTTGGACTGCAATCCAGGGTTGACTTTAGTAGCTGAAACTTTGAAGTCACTCTCAAAAGCATTCTTCCGTCTGGCAAATCCATTGACGAGGTTTTGGTTGGGCCGGAACTATAGTGGAAGACACAGTGGGACCGAACCCGAGGACACGTGGTTGGGAAGCAAGCTTCTTACGCCACACCTACGCCTGCTCCTAAATATATACATACATACACACATGCATGCATACATACATACATGCATACATACATACATACATACATGCATACTTAGACACATATATACAGATGTGTGTCTGTGTTTAATTCCTTCTTATATAAATAAACCTAACGAGTACATGCTGAGTACAAGTCTATTATGCAAATGTTGAGCTCAATACATAATTAGATTGACAGCCAGGTTTTGCCGAATAAGAGGATTTTTTAAAGCTGCGTGAATAAACGGCATACTGTGCATAACTTCGAAGTCACTGTCAACGAAACATTAATATGTATGCACATATAGCATACTCTAAATATATTAATGCCCAATAGAAGCGATGCCCTATTTTCTCCAGTTGTCGCATCCAAGATTTTCATCAGGGTCACGCGTGGTATGTCACAAAGAGTGTCTCTCTTTACACGCGACGATACGGGCATCTAAAACAATCAGCGAAAGCATTGTGCTTCATAACTTGTAATCCTCAACAGCCAGTGGGAGCTAAATGGATATATTATGCATGCGTACGTGTGTTGTGTATGAATGTTGTGTATGTAATCATTTGCGCCGGTCCTATCGTACGCATGCAGCGCAACAGAGAGGGAGCTGGTGTGTCTTGGCGAAACAACCCTTAGAAAGAGGACAGCCGGTTGCTACAGATGCTGATATATATATATATAATATATATATATATATATATATATATATATATAGAGAGAGAGAGAGAGAGAGAGAGAGGAGAGAGAGAAAGGGATAGACACGTAGATAGATTAGAGAGTGAGGTAGAGAGATACATATTTACATAAATACAAACATATATGCTGCATGCATACATACATACAAATATACATACGTACATTCATGCATAAATACTTGTATGTTACATGCATACATACATACATATATACAAACATTCATACATACACATATACGTACATGCATACGTACATAAATTTAGTAACTATAACATTCTGTAACGTGACTATCAATAAGCAGAAAGCATAATAAAGAAGTGAATTTTGGTGTTACTAATCAATCGCTGGGTATTACTGATACGCATTTTATCGGTGCAGAGGAAACTGATAAAGTATGCGAGATTCCCGGATAGATTTGAATGCACGTTGTTCATGTAGTGCTCATAAACATGTATGCACATCTGCTTAGTACTATCAATAAGGATTTTAGACCTAGGATCAATATAACTTTTTTTTCTCACAGAAAGTGTGCAGTATATTAGGCTGACATCAGTCTATGACTAGTATTTTATTTTATTTTATCGACTCAGGAGGGATGTGAAAATCGATTTTGTTGTGATTTGAACTCAGGACGCTAAGAGCCATACTTAGCTGTAACTCCAACTTGTTTGCAATCGAACAATTTTCTTAATACTATGCGCACAAGGCACGAAATTTTATTGGGAGTCGTTAATCGATTACATCGAACCCCATATTCCACTAGTACTGATTTCATCGACCCTGAGAGGATGAAGAGCATAGTCGACCGCGGCGGCATTTGAACTAAAGAGGGGGGAAATACCGCTGAACATTTTATCCGGCGTCCTAATGATTGTACCAGCTCGCCGCTCTAGCAACCTTTATAATTATGCTAATTTGTTTCTAACAATGAAACAATGCCCTAAATTTGCGGAGAAGGGATTGATCGGTTAAAATAATGGTTTCTGATTTAGGAATAAGACAAGAAATTTTGTGGGGAAAGGGAATATTAGATACAATCGACCCACATACTCGACGGCTGCACTATCATGTCGACCCGGGTCGATATGTCAGTGCACCCGGCCAATGCTGGGGTCTTTTGCTTGTGAGAAGAAAAATTAAATGAGACAGAATTCAAACTTAGAATAGACCGATAATGAGAAACCACAAATACCGTTGGTCACTTTACCAGGTGTCATAAAGGTGCTACCAATCTATAACCCTTGAATACCTTTCAAAGTACTAGACATCATATACACAAGGCCAAATGTGGTTGTATGAGGCCCATGTTTTACGAAAAAGCATAAGTGACGAATGAGATGTGAAAATATGACCAATTAGTATTGAAAGCAAGCAGAGGGCTGAACACTCTGGAGACCCCTCCTTCTTATTACAGGGGGCTGTATAGTATATAATAGGGGTAAAACTCTCAAAACAATTCACAACTTAAAGGTTGCTTAACTGGAAATCATTGCGCCTTGTCTGGTCATCATTTTATCAATCATGGACTGTTGAAACGCACAGTCAGTTGACCCCGTTTGGGAATGAACATCACAATAATGATTATAATAATAACATTGCATCTTCAGGAAAATCTGCATAGTAACACGACCTGCCAGAAATAACAGCCGCATATTCCTCACTTCAAACTCTATGTCTTAAAAACCGGAAAAAAAGGAGACACTGGATGATGTAAATCTGGATATTTTCAAATAAATAAATAAATAAATAAATAAATAAAAAAATGAAAGAATTAAAAAAAATGACGGCTACAATCTATAAGCCCTTTGATGTTTGCTCTACTATAGTTGCGTTGGTGCTAGACAATAATGACACCAATAACAGCAACTATTGTGTCTGGCATAATTGTTTTTAGCCTCTCAAGGCCGCCGAAGGTAAGAGGCGGGTACCGTCAATTAAATCAAACGAAATTGTTATACACACCTCAGGACCAATGAGATACACCTGGTGGTGCAGTAGAAGCACGCATTAAACTGTTGCGAAGAAGAAGAAGAAGAAGAAGAAGAAGAAGAAGAAGAAGAAGAAGAGAAGAAGAAGAAGAAGAAGAAGAAGAATTATGTTTTACTATTGGCACAAGACCTGAAAGACGGACGAAATGCCGCTAAGTATTTTGTCCGGTGTGATAACTATTCTGCCCGCGCGTCGCCTTAATAATAATAATAATAATAATAATAATAATATAATAATAATATTGCTATGAAAATTTGACAGAAGGCTAGCAATTTCGTGGGAGGCGGTAAGTTGATTATATCGATCCCTTACCCGAAAGGATGAAAAGAAAAGTCGGCCTTGACGGAATTTGAACTCAGAATACGAAAGCGAACGAAATGCCGCTAAGCATTTTGCCCGGCGTGCTAACGATTCTGCCAATAATAATAATAATAATAATAATAATAATAATATTAATGATTAAGATACAAGGGACCGAATCGTTGAAGACTGTTTAAAGTGGCAAACATAAGACAATACCCATGAACACCTTTTCCATCGATTATAAGGAAATCAGCAAAAACAATATATAAATAAATAAATAGATTAATAAATAAAAACGTTACGACAAAATATATAGAATGAAACTCTTCTGCACGCCCCCATTGCATCCACCGCTGAAAATATTTCAACAACAACAACAACAAAATCCCAAATAGCGGAACAATCCCGCTAACATAATTTAAGGTAAACCCCAATAACAACAACAACAACAACAACAACAGCAACAGCAAATATTTGTTTCTAATCATGAATAAATATATATATATAGAAATGCTTTCAACTTACAATGATGCTGGTCGTTCTCCATAGACTTCGGAATATTTACACTTTCGATTCTTAAAAGTAATAATTTGTTTTCTCTTTCGCACAGTTCTTAACGAATTATATTCACGTGTGTAGTAAGCGCAACAACCACATGCACACCTATTTTGCTAAACATTAGGATTCAATGATGCATATGTGAATACGGGGGAAATGCAACACAGAAAAATCGTGCGGAGATATTTAAACATACAGAAATTTACTCGTGCATCGATATATTTGCATGTGCATGCACCTGTGTGTGAGATAGTGCGTTGTAATTGTGCACGCATATGTGTGCATCAGTTGATAGTTTGTATGTCTGCATCTAGATGCGTATGCACATACATGTGTGTGCGTATGTATAATTATATGTATATGTATAAATTTATCTGTGTATACATTTGCGAGTGCGTACTTGTGTAGGCGTTCAAGGCTTTGTTTATGTATCTTACAGGCGTTTAGATATAAATAAATTGTATTTTATCGCGTTGATATTTATGCAAAGGTAATAGTTAAAGGTAGAAATTGGTTGTTTAAATAAATTCCTTCAAATATATTTGAGATGCACCGATTCCGGTAACAATCATAATGTGATAGAGAGAGGGAGAGATACAGAGAGTGAAGGAAAGGAAGAGTGGAGAGACAAATAGAAGCGAGAGCAAAAGAGAGTGGAGAGAGAGGGGTGAGAGAATAATACGAGGAAGACGAGGGGGAATTTTTAAAAAGGTAAACAGTTTGCTAGAGAGAAGGAGAGCTACAAGAAGAATAAGCGGCGGTTGTTCAAGTCAGTATTAGTGAGATCTTATTAGTAGCGCACTTGTTTGATATAGTGATGTTGTAGAAGAGAGAGAGGGAAAGATAATAGACAAAATGAAATAAAAGAGAGGAGAAGCGAGACAGAAATAAAGGAATAGAGATAAGAATAAAGAAAATGAGAGAGAAATAAGAAGCGACGGCAATGACAGAGATGCGAAGGAAATGAAAAGAGGCTGGTGATAACGTAAGAGAAATGCAAGAAAAACGTTTCAAAGAGGGTTGTGTACGCAGTGAACTTAGAATTATTTTCAATAGTTGCGCGTATATATATATATATATATATAAGCATGCATATAGGTATATACATATGTAGATGCATAGATATACATGCATACATATGCATATGTGTATGCAAGCATACATAAACATACACACACATATACAAACACACTCACTCATACATACATGCATATATAATTTACACGCATGTATGTAGGTGTGCGCATGTGTATATATGTATATATTCACCTACATATATGTGTGCATAATTATATGTGTGTGTGTGTGCTTGCACATAAGCAAGTTTATGTATGCATATATGTACGCATGCGTATATATCTATATATATATATATACATATATATGCACGAATGCATGCATACATATATACATAGACATGCTTGTAAATATGTGCACGCACACACAGACACACATAATTATGCACGCATAAATGTAGGTGGACATATACATATATAAACTTACGCACAACTATATGCAAGTGTGTAAATTATATATATATGTATGCATGAGTGTGTTTGTATATGTATTTATATATATATGTATATATATACATATATATATGTATATATATATATATGTATGTATTCATATATATATATGTATATATATATATATGCATGCATACATACATAGTACATACATACATACATTCATGCATACATAATACCATGTAAGTATGTTTGTATATACAAACGCACACACGCGTACGCAACTTAAATTCATTTTAATACAAAATACATTATATGCTGAAAGAGAAAATGTGTGTTGAATGACGGCTAACACAGAAGCTAAAACTAATTTCACAAAAGAGAAACAACAACAAAGAAAAGATACGTAGCATCAACATATTCGTGTGTTTGGAAAAGTGCATTAACAAAGCAATAAAAAAAAACGGGGGGAAAACCTATTAATTTCTAATAAATTCACATGAAAAACATATATTTCATTAGCATTTATTTACCAAGCGTGGTATAAATAAATGCAGGTTAAGTTAAGTAAGAATCGAACTCAGAACTTGAATGGAAATATGACTACCTTTAAAGGAATATTGTTCACAGCTCTACCACTTGCGCCAAAAAGTAGTGCATTAATAATTGTACTGCATTATTAAGTTCAAACTCCGCCCAAGTTAACTTTTTCTTTCATACTTCTAGGGGATGGATGATAAAATATGGAACCATAGAAGTCTAGGAATCGATATGATCAATTATATACGCCACCTAATCCCAGAAATATATGTGGCGTTGTGCCAGTGCAATAAATCAATATTTATATTGAAATGTGAAACAAAAATACAAAATAAAAGCATTTCCTCAATATTAATCTATTTCACAGGAAGTGGACACAGGGATTATATATATATACACATATACGTACATACTTACACACACACACACACATATATATATATGTGTCCGTGTGTATACATATCGTATATAGATTAATATATACACTTACTCATCCCCACAAACATGAGCATAAATATATGTATATGTGCATGCATATATATATGTATATATATATATGCATATATATATGCATGCACACACATATATATATATATATACATACACATATACATATATATATATATATATATATATATATATATATATATATGCATATGTCCACAGACACACGCACACGCATATATACGAATATACATCTATATATAAGCATGTGCAAACATACCTACTCACACGCGCACTCACACATACAGACTCACACACGTGCGCACACACGCACACACACACACACACACAAACAACCACCCACCCAAAACACACACACATAAATGTGTGTTTATTGTCATTAAATATAAACAGGTGCGTGCAGACATACACATATACATGTTTTAAGTATCTATCTGTCTGTCTGTCTGTCTGACTGTCTGTATGGCTGTTTGCCTCTCCGTCCGTCTGCTTGTCCGGCTGCCCGTCTGTATGTATGTATGTATGTATATGCAACCACATGCACACACTCTTATATGCATAATAAACATATATGTCATATTTATATATACACAAGCACGCACACCTACACACACTTAAAAACCATAATATACATATATATATACCACATAAACACACAAGACATATACGTACATATGCTAAACGCATACTTATAAAATATGCAGTCAGCGATGGGGAGAGGGAGAAAGAGAGCGAGGGAGAAAGTGAGAGGATAGTGAAATGAAGAGAGAGGGAGGAAAGAAGAAGCAGGAAGTAAGTGAGAGGGAGAGGGGGCAGACAGATGTAAGTAATGTAATTTATTTAGTCATATTCACGCGTTTATATTGCTGAGTTACCTCCCTTAACTTTTGTTAGCTTCACATTGTTATAAAATTCTGTTCAGTTGCTTCCAGATGGTGTTGATTATCCTGAGGTAATAACCCTTGTCCGATAATTTTAGCAATGACTAGTCCTGTCTAGGTCTGCATAATCCAACATCCTTTTTATGCTGTAAACATGATTTGACGAACATTTCGCAGCAATTTCTTGTAGGTGGAAGCCCAAAGCGATTCTTCTCACTTATTACAGTGAGAAACTTTTCTGTCCCTACTACACTTAAGAAAGGCATTAATACCTCTTAATCTACAGTTGTTGTTAAATATTTATGAATTTTACGGTCTGGTCTATTAAATAAATAGGCGCAGGAGTGGCTTTGTGCTAAGTAGCTTGCTTACGAACCACCTGGTTCCGGGTTCAGTCCCACTGCGTGACACCTTGCGCTAGTGTCTTCTACTATAGCCTCGGGTCTACCAAAGCCTTGTGAGCGGATTTGGTTGACGGAAACTGAAAGAAGCTCGTCGTATATATGTGTATATATATAAATATATATATGTGTGTGTATATGTTTGTGTGTCTGTGTTTGTCCCCCCAACATCGCTTGACAACCGATGCTGATGTGTTTACGTCCCCGTAACTTAGCGGTTCGGCGAAAGTGACCGATAGAGTAAGAACTAGGCTTACAAAGAATAAGTCCTGGGGTCGATTTGCTCGACAAAAAGGCGGTGCTCCAGCATGGCCACAGTCACATGACTGAAACAAGTAAAGAGTATCTGACTCATACACTGTTCGCTTTCCAGACATTTGTGCATTACTGCATTTACTCTGACAAGTTGTGGTGCACCTGAGCACTGTATACAATAATTCCATTATTATTATCTTTAAAAGAGAGAGAGAGAGAGAGAGAGAGAGTAAAGAGATTTATTTTCTATGCATATTCCCTGCTGAAGGGGCCGGAAGTAAAGAGGGAGCGTCCTGATAGCCGTTTAACCGGCGAGAATTAAAATCCTATATTCTAATAAAAATGACCACAATGGGAACTGTTATTCTGATTTCACTGCGCCTTTGAAAGATTGTGATAGGCTTGGCTGAAACAACTTTCATCGTTGCACTGTTCAATCGTGACAGATACTGCAACAACCACCACATAAACAACAACAACAACAACAATAAAAACAGCATGTTTGCCTCGGTATATCACCACGTCCATTTCATGTTAAACAGTTTGCCTTATTTTCCCTGTCAAGTATTACATCCCACACATTTTCTGCAACCAGCCGTAAAAATTAAAATTGAATTGCAGATATATTGATCTAACCAGTGGGAGTATCCTTGCAAAATCTATGGACATTTTCATGCGACTCTATAGCAAGGAAAACATTATCATAACCTCTCAGACTTCAAAATATCATTTCTCTTTATCTATGATTCAGATGTTTTGAGGCTTTGTAGGAAAATCAATACGAAAATAAACTATTTGCTTAAACTTATAAGGTTACCGGGTCACAATTGAAGATTTCATGTTCTGGTGATAATGATAAAGAAAAATAAAAGTTTTCCAACGACTGTAAATAAACTAATCACCAATGAGAATGTCTGGGAGAGGAATTTTTTTTGTCGTGTGTTCATTTAATTAACATAAAGGTTTGCCAAATATTTCACACGTACGTGTCTCTGTATTAATATAGAAATATGCACAGATGAAGTTTTATATTTCAAATTTATAATTTTCTCGTCTATTCAACTCGAGTTTAGTGAGTGTATTTAAAATATTTATGTATATGCTTACAATATTTTCGATCTACAATCGATATATATATATATATATATATATATATATATATATATATAATATATATATATATATATATATAATATATCTTCTTATATAAAATAGACCTGTCTGTGTGTATTCGTTTTTCACGAGAAAACGGCTGCGTGATTTGCTTCCATACTTGGGATACATGAATAATTCAACTTCAGATACCTAATAGGGTATTTAATTTATTTTTCTATTAAAAATAAATAATATTGCTTTCTATATATGATTCACTTCTTTAAAAAGGTTTCTCAATGTCAACTTCCGATATGGACGTAGCAACGGCGAAAGTTTCCGTTTTCATTTGCAAAATCTCTCAGTCACTATTTTAATGCTTTCTTTTCAAGTTTTAATTCGCCAATCGCAAACAGCTACGATAAATTACTGAAAGAAATATTAACTAAGTTCACATATTTAAATATTCGGTACAAGACAGCTTTTAACGAGCTTTTATTTAGACAATTGTTTCCATTTCAAGTTTATTTAATCCATTGCTTGCAATGTTCTCTCTCTCTCTCCTTCTCTCTCACCACACACAAGTCATACATGCACACGTGTGTTTTTGTATGTACGTTTGTATATATTTATGTATGTGTGTGTATTTGTGTGTGTGTGAGGAGTGATAGAGAGAGAGTCAGTCAGTCAAGGAGTGTGTTGTCATGTATACGTACATACATAAATACATAAGCATATATTTTTGTATGTATGCGTGTAGGAGACGAAAGAGAATGATTACTAAGTGGTATTTACTCTCTCTCTCACACACCACTCAAACACATGCATATATATATATTATA
Organism: Octopus sinensis; assembly: GCF_006345805.1. Lineage (NCBI taxonomy): Eukaryota > Metazoa > Mollusca > Cephalopoda > Octopoda > Octopodidae > Octopus > Octopus sinensis. The sequence goes on along the minus strand of NC_042997.1, from coordinate 158,736,662 downwards.
TTATATATATATATATATATATATATATATATATATATATATATATATATATATATAGTATATATATACATACATATATATTATATATATATAGATATATATATGTACAAAAAAGATGTATGCATATTATTTATGTATGTGCGTATACATTACAACACAGCTCTCATCTCTCTCACGCACGCCCATTTCATCCAATATTTGATACAGTGTGTGTGTGTGTGTGTGTGCGAAGATATTCACGTAACTCCTTTTTTCCATTTAATCTCCATTTTAATTTTCAAAAATGTTTCCGGGAACAATGTTCTCACTCTCTGCAAGAGTACTCAGGGTAGATGTAAATGATTAGTATTCTACAGTGAAGCAAAGACAAGTACAGGTAGCCAGAGTCAATGTTGAATCCTGCATCTCTGTTAAGTATGTTTGCAAATGTATAAACACAGGTTTAGATGCATACACTATTTTACATACACTCTAATGCAGAATGGCAGTGAGCAGATAAGTAAAAATGACGAAGATGCACAGTATGACAGAGGAAGTTACATCAGTACCAATGAGGCATTTTGGCGTATCTTCAATTTTCCCATTCATGAGAGGCAACCAGCCATCATTCATCTGTGTCCATCTAAACAATGACCAAAGGATTATCTTTACAAATCAAACAGCCATGCAACAAGTACATTCTCAATAAGAAACTACTCTTACTGCCTTTGTTAAGTTGCGTGAAGCAGATGAAGATGCAAGAAAACTCCTTTACCCACAATTAGCCAAATATTATACCTGGAGAAACAATAAATGGCACAACAGGAAACGTGCGGCTGACGATCTTGCAAAAGTTTACAGTATCCCTGTAAGCCAAGCAGAATGCTACTACTTACGGCTCGTTTTGCATGAAGTACGTGGTCCCATATCATTCCAAGATTCGAGGAGGTTAAATATGAAATTTATAGGAAAGCATGCTATCAACAAGGTCTTTTTCTTTAGAAAATGGTGAGCATTGGGACCTTGCATTGACTGAGGCATCAGTACCAGATTCTCCAAAGGAATCCGTAACATTCTTGCAATTATACTGAATATGTAGGGGACTTGGCAGTCCCTTACAGCTTTGAATGAAACATCGTGAGGACATGGCTGAGGACTTAAAGCATGCAGTTCAACAGGCAAACCCAGATATCAATATTCCATTCTCTGAAACAATTTTTAACCAAGCACTGATTGAAATTGAGGATCAAGTTTTGGCCATGGGAGGCAAAAATTTGCTAGAGTCTGATTCTGGACTGCCAAAAACAAACCGCCATATTAGTGGTTTATCTTTAAGGGACATAGCAAGAGAGACAAATTATGACATTACAGACTTGGCTGCATTTGTGAATGAATATGCTTTTTTCATTCGATATATAAGGAACAATTTCATTCCCGAGCAATGCTGGGTGCCTCTGCTAATATACACACACACATATATATATATTTATATATAATAGAAGGTTTGATACGAAATGAGAACGTTAATTCTAATCTAAATGTGGCAATCCGCTATCTCCTCTATATAGTTATTGTTGTAATTTGAAGTTACCTTTCACTAACGACAGCTATATTGGTATCAGTGCTGAACTTATTGATTGGGTTACCGGCAAGTGAAAAGTATACTACTTATCTGATTAATGTAGTTTAAATCTAATCATGAAACCATGCCTATGTCCAGAAATAATACATTTGATGACGTTTGGCGATCAAACTGACGTAAACTGATGTAGTATAAGTATATTAGTTGAAGATGGGTCAATATCTAAGAATGTTATATCATTATCCCAACCTCATGTCGGACGTTTAAAGAAATATAATTTATGAAAACAGTTTCAGAAGCTTAAGGTACAGAGATTCATATGTACCATACACGTTTTATTCTCATCCTATTTCTTGTTGCTTATATGCCAAGCCCAATTTACTCAAACTTATTTTAAAATGAATTTTTCCTGAATCATCTTCCTAGAAATGTTCCCTCAATATAGCATTCTAAAATAATCTGAAATGTGCAGAACCCTTAAAATATCGCATTTCCACAACTTAGAGAAACCTAAATTGATGTACTTATTACCAAACTCTTCGTCGAAGACCGGAAGAAAATGTTTGTCTCCAAGCCTGGTGTTTGTATTTCACCGACGATATTAAGGTCCCGGTCATGCTAAAGCTATATAACCCAACTTCTCTTCAGTTCACTCAAAATCACTCTGCAAATGTACCAATTGTAAAAACCTAGTGTCAGTAGAGTCCCAAAACTACCGTGTATTTGACTAATTTTGCAGTATAATTTAGCGCGATTTGAAGTTTCGCAAAAGTATGTTCATCATTTGTACCTAGATAGATATATATGTTTACTATTCAAAATTGAGATCTATATTAATGAAAATGAGTCACCATCTCTCACTCTTATTAAAAGTGACTTTTCTTAACTGACAAAACAACTTAGTTTCATGATGATGCCCTCTTGTATACAACGTCAGAGATATTTCATTAAAAATTTTATGTTTAAATCTTCAATCATTAAATTTTAGATACCACATCATTAAATTCTTGTTTTCAAAGCTTTGTGAAGCATGTTATCATAAATTCATTGCAAAAATAAGCATTTATTCAATAGGCATAAATTACAAGTAGATAATATTGCATAGAAGGCCATTAGCAAAATATGAGAAGACCTTTCACTGGAGAATTGCAAATGAACACAGACAAAATTCTCTATCAATTTAAGCAACACAGTGAGCTCTATCCAATATAATTAAATAATGGTTTCTTTTCACTATATATTATAGGTTATAGCATATGGGAGATGGTAATGTTGTTGTCATCCCCGAGGGAATCAACGGAATAAGTGAAACGGAATGGTTTCAAAGAGAAACCAAGAATGTTTAACAGATTTTAATCACCAGGAGTTCATGGAAAGTAGACAAATTATTCGTTGCTTAGATACAAAACTTTAAATTTACATTAAAAGAGAAAACGAGGTGAAGTGAAAACCCTAGTATTTTCAAGGCAATAACCGGAATAAATTAAATTCTGGTTCCTAATTCTGGAATTTAACGGTGAATATTAAAGCCGTATTCTATTCCTATACTTCTAATCTCTTTTGTGCTAGTGAAATGTTTCGTTTATGTTGCATTTGTTGTTTGAATACTTCTACTATAACGAAGCACACGAACCCAGGGCTATTAAGAAGTGAAAATCTGCTACCTCGAAAATGTGTATATGTATTATTTATACGCAAAATGGGTGCTGAAAAGTTCCTGGCTTTAAGGAACTTAAAGCCCTGGCTGGAGGTTCAAACTTCCGAGTTCTTTTACAGGGTTTAGAAAATCTGAAGGACCGCCGCAACAAGTGCGTGAATCTGAGAGGGGAATATGTTGAATAAAATCATTAGTAGCTGGTGCTGCTGCATTTTCTGTTACCTAAAGCCAAGAACTTTTCAGAACGTCATCGTAGTTGAGTAATATTTATACGCTTTACAAAGTAAGGTGGCAAAATCCATATGGAAAGAATTCAAACTTGCACGTAGAATATGTTTATCAATATTTCATGTTTACTTTGTGGCAGTTGCTTATTACTCAAATAATATCATCTAGTGAAGAAAAATAAAAGCAACAACTACAAACGTAAGAAAAGCACGGGAGGTAAAATCTTGGAGAACGAAAATATTTGATGTTGTTTATATCATTTGATGAAGTCAGAAAGACCTCACTGAATACAGAAAGCAATACTGTAATCAATAGTCTCCAGAAGCTTGCCACATGCTCCTTTACGTTTTTTTTTTTGGCATAAGTGACATACAGTACAATGTTTCTCTTCCATAGATTCACCTCGTCGGGTCGGGGGAGTAAAATTCAACATTTAAGTGATTCATAATCGGAACCCAGATAAACAAGGGTAGCTGTGTGCTAAGAAGTTTGCTTCCCAACCACATGACTCTGGTTTCAATCTCATTGGGTTGCACCTTCGGCAAGTGGCTTCGACTATAGCCTTCGGACCACCAAAGCCTTGTGAATGAATCTTGTAGAGGAAAACTGAAGGAATCCCAATATACATATATATATATATATATATAATATATATATATATATAGGTGTGTGTGTGTGTGTTTGTGTGTGTGCGTGTATGCATGTGCGCGCGTGCGTATTTTAGAATCATCACAGCAGAGTCTGCTGTAATGATTCTAAAATACAAGCTGTAAGGGACTATGTTTGATTTTTGCAGATAATAAAGGTGCGTAGATTATGAATTTTGATTGAAGAGATGGGACCTCGAAACAGAAAGTTGCAGGGAGCCTCTAAAAGTTATGCGACGGCTCTTTGGAAAAGAAAACCTTTTTCCGTATCAAAGAATTGATCAAGAAGAAGGGTGACTCGTTCTGCCTCTATCCCTTCTAAGGCTGAGGTAACAGTGAAGCTGAGTTAGAGGAGGCAATGTACTCTAATTATAAACTATAGCATTAAACCTGAACCCCATGATAATTATTAACCAAAGGCAACACCACGCTATCATTTTGTAATAAGATTGGCGTAATGATAACAAAAAACATTCCAAACTTGCGAAGAGAGCTTAAAAGGAATAAAGTGAGAGCATTTCTCAAGTTCGTGAAATGAACCACAAAACAACAATGACTTCCTTCCTCTGAAGAATGACACAGACAATGAGGAAGACTATGAAGTGAAATTTTCTATCCTTTGAAAAGTCAAATAAAATCTCAGACAGATTCAAGCATTTGTAGTGCGACGGGAATTACGTGAATGAGTTAATTACCGAACAGAGCTCAATTATAGGAGAAACTAATAATACAGACTCTTATTGAAAACAATTTATCATTCTACCGAACTAAAAGAGGAAATAGGTTGTTCCCCATCTCACTCGTCTATAGGTTTTGCTGTTGTTGTTGTTCTTCTTCTTCTTGGTGGTGATGGTGGTGGTGTTATTCAAAAGCTATGGCATCTTATTTGGCAGGGATGTTTTTTGCTGAATTGGGGATGGCACTTTTTGTAGATTCGATTATGAGTCTCAGTTTCAATATCCTAGAGCCTCTAATTTAGCAGTCTGTGTATTGTACCACGTGCACCAATTGCGACAGAAACAATTGTTCCCTTTGTCTTCATCAATCATCGCTCTGGCGACATCCCGACATTTCTCAATTTTCTCTATTTCTTCGATATCCGCTTTATAATCATATGGGTTTGCAAAATCTTACACTGTCTTTGTCTTTGTTTTTGTCACCCACGATTGCATTTG
>NC_042997.1:158723894-158726394 GCF_006345805.1 Octopus sinensis | reverse complement strand
GAGTCGAATCTGATATTGAATCGACTCTAGAACTTATTTCTTAAACCCAGTACTTTTTCTATCTGTTTATGTCCCTGCTAAGTTACGGTGACGTAAACTCACCAACACCGGTTGTGAAACGTTGAGTGGGGAAAATTTTAACTACTTAGGTTTTTATGGGACTTAATCCGGCCCTGTCGGTAGTGAACACTATTTGAAGATCGCAATTGACTATGACTACATTCATCGCTAAAATACCTATTTATAAGAGAAAAATACGTATGTAAAAGAAATACTTCATTACAAATACAAGCAAAACGTGTGTAACCGAAGCATTTCTCTATGAAGGGGAGATATTAACAGAAGAGTAGTGAATAGAGAGAAATGGTGGAAGTTAGACAAGAGAAGAGGATGAAAAAAATGACGGGAGGAGGAAAAAGGTATATATACAGATGAATGTATTCTTGTATGTTTACACGTTTGTAATTGGTAGGCATTTGTGGCAAAAGGCGTATCATATTTTTTCTCAACTCTGCCATGTTTGTTGAAATAATTTGTGGAAACTTAATATTAAATTTCGTAGCTGTTGTTTCAAGTGATAATATTGGGAATACAAAATTTTATGAACACAATCTCCTTTGACATTATCGAAAAAAAATTATTTCTCTCCAATACTTTTCCATGGCATAACAAAAGAATAGAGTATCTATCATTTTCTATTTTAAAGAGATTTTAATCGCTCTAATACAAACACAGGCATAAAAAAAACATATAGTATTTTTTTTTATATATATATGTACGTATGTATACATATATACATATTTACATATATACATATAGGAATGTATCTCTATTCATGTATTTGCTTTATCATTTTTCCTTTGCAATAATAGTTAAAAGCAAAATGATATAAGTAAATATATAAAAGAAACGAAAAAAAGAATTATAAAGTCAATCTTATGAACAACACCCAATTTTCCGGTGAATTTTAAAAGCGTTGGGAAAACAAAACAGTGAATAGAGGAAAAGAAATTACGTTATATCGAATTAGCAATATATCGAGAGCTATGAATTGATAATCCATTGATGTTAACACAATTCATTATTGATCTTGTTCTATTTTTGCTTTTTGTATTTTAGTGATGGTGGTGGTGTTGGTTTTGTCGGTGGTGATGGTGGTGGTGTGAATCTAAAGTGTTTCAGATGTAATGAAACCAACTTGGAGATATTTAACAGAGATGATAAAATGATAATATTCTTTAGAAGGGTCGGTAATATAAAAAAAGAACTGACACCAGTTGTTCCTGTGAACAACTAGGTGTATACGTTATCTGATATAAGTATTTCTATTCATCTTGCAGGCTACTGAAAAGGTATGGACATTACAACTAATATTTCTTGCATTTTATTATTACTGTTGTTCAACACAGATCAGTCCTGATCAAAAGAATTCTAGCAATAACCATTTCATCTACTTTTTTGAGAATGCTATCTGTTATGACCTTTTCCTTTTCGTTAAATAGTATACATTGATTTAATGGAAATTTAACTGCTTTTTTCGGTTAGTACTGGAATTACATAGAAGCTGCTTTGTTGGCTTTTCATCTAGTATAAATATTTTAAAATGTGCTAAATATTATGGGGATACTCGAGAAAACCATTTTATTATATTTTTGCTCAGTTGTATAATTTATGACAGGGATCAGATAGTTTTTGATATAGAAGAGAGACACCGCTTGCGCTGCTGGAATATAACAATATTATTATGTAGTATTCAGGTAGAAAGTGTGTGATTTTTACAGAAAGAATGTGGTCACTTAAACTTTTAGAAATAGATCTGCCTTAAATAGCCCAAACTCCATTAAATAATAGTCCCACCGACTTAAGAAAAAGAAGAATACCGGCTACAGCTGTAATGTTTTTTTAATTATAGATCCGATTGCTCTAGGTTACTCTGAGGTTGAAAAACAACATCAATAACAAAGTATAGTATAGCATGTTTCAATTCGTTTCAAGATCATCAATGGACTAACGTCATGGCTTTCAGCTTATATCTAATTTGCGACACCCACTTCTTTACATCAAGGAAGCTTAAAGTGATAGTAAAAGCAAAAGCAACCTATTTGTTTCTTATTTAATTTCTGAGATTTTTATGATTTCAGAAATTGTTATAGTCATGTAAATGCATTTCTGCAAAAGAATAGTTTACATGACGCTAAAATTAAAGATATTTTTGGTCACGCAACAAAGTTTACACATCACTAAACATCACTACCGTAACTTATTGTTTCTTATTTTCTGCGTTTTTTACTTTCTTTGATACGCTACACAACATGAGATTGAACTACACTAGTACAGCATATCTATACATATGTTACACTACACTCTTCTCTACTTAAACCGCACGCTTCATTTCTCGCAAACAAACACTTCAGCTTAGGCGGCTGCACAAAATGTATTTCTTACACGACAAATACAATGTTCTCTCGGTCTAGAAGTATTCACAGAAACGTTTTCCATT
>NC_042997.1:158713894-158721394 GCF_006345805.1 Octopus sinensis | reverse complement strand
CCTGGTTTACGGAATTAATGTTATTTTGCGGTTGAAGCTTTGGCTGTTATTTCTAGTGGGTGAATGGCCTATTATGGCCGTTCCTTGATTGTGATGTTGAACTTAAAAATGGTCTATGACTATTTAATTTTTTCCCACTAGGCCGCTGGTGGCAAAAAAATTCTACAAAATTTTTTGCCACCCTATATTGATTAAATATATATATATATATATATATATATATATATATATATATATATATATATGTATATATACATGCATATATATACATACATATATATATATATATATATTATATATATATATATATATATATATATATTTACACACACACACACACACACATATATATATACATATATAGGGAAAGGGTGACAAAGAGTAGAGAAACAGAAACAGAGATAGAGAAAGACGAAAAGTAGAGAGAGATAAAGAGAAAAAAGGGGAGATAGTGTAGAATTATTTATACTACCTTAAGGCAATAAGGGGAGTCAACAACCGTGCAGCATATATGAATAAATCATTTCTTAATTGACCATGAGAATAAGCAATTTTGCATGCGCAAAGAGAGTAAAATGATGTGGCATTTAAGATTCCCCCCCCTCACAATGATATTACCAATATGAAATGCTACCATTCTAGCCGAAGGTTGAAATCAATTTGCTGGAATCTATTCTCCAATAATTCCCTATGGCGTCATTTCGTGCTATAATGATATGTGTTTATTCCCCCTTTTGTAAGGGATTCAGTCTCACTACACGAAGTTACACGAAGCTTCACATCAATTTCCAGCGTGTTCAGCATTCTATCCACGAATTATTATCTCTCTGTTCCCTTTCTCATCTCCCACTTTACTCTTTTCATATATATATATATATACACCTGTTTCTCTATTTCCCACTAATACATGGCAGATATTGAAAGGTGTTTCAGTGCTAACTATATATATGTATAAGTGTGTGTGTGCGTGTGCAGAGTATGTATATATGTCTCTATGTATGGATGTATGTTTGTATCTATGAAAGTTGAACAAAAATGACCGTTAATCTTTATATTTAGAACACATCTATGATGCAATTTTTCCTTACCTGTCTAAGAACTGAACAGGCAAAATCTAATAGTCAAAGAAACATATATTTACATAGTCGTGGGAAATAACATAAAGGGTATATATATATATTTATATATGTATATATATATATGTGTGTGTGTGCGTATTTGAAAAAAGAAAAGGAATGACTTCACTAGTACTTCCAATCAGTTTAATTTATCATTTTTAAACCTTTTAATAATTTAAATACTAATTTCATAGATCTAGTATGATTTTCACTAATGACTCTCCTTCGTATTTTACACCCTGGAAAAATTCTCCTAGACTTAATTTACGACAAAAATAATTTTCTGTGTCTTTTATAAGGTCGGCTTGATCTGCTTTCGGAGAGACGAGTTTCATTTCTTCATTTCCCTGAAGAGAAGATTACATTGTTTTACACCATTTTGTTCCTTTGGAATAATACCAGTGATATCTTCGAAACATGTGTCGGAAGTAAAAGAATTTGAATAACACCTGCGTTTAACTCTGTATATATATATATATATATATATATATATATATATATGTGTGTGTGTGTGTGTGTGTGTGTGTGTGTGTGTGTATAAAGATGTTGGGTCTAGGAATTATGAATATATTAGATTTGTGTACAATTACTTAAAATAAAATAAACCTCCGCTCCTGTTCTATAGATGGATTTACAGTTCTTCTGCTGTCATGGACATGTCAGAGTCTTTGCCTCGAAGTATTATGTTTATATCTAATTAACATATTGAAGCTTAACATTGTTACTTATTCAAGTAAGAAAATTCCAGTTTATTACTGTCAAGTGGGAAAGACATGTGAATGCATGTTGCGGCTTAGTGCTGTGAACGTTTTTTTGTAAATAAAGCTATTTACAAATACATATGTTTGCCAATGAAGGACACTATTTCGATGATTGCCTTTTATTTTTGGCTTTGAAAATAAGATGTAATGATCAGGAGTGATATATTTTGACATAATATCTGCTCAATATGTAACCAGGGGCTAGACTATAATCATCAACAAGAACATATAGAAAGAATAGGAATTTTGAGAATAATTTCGTTAGCATAATGTTAGCAATATAAAATGAAACGCCGATAATTTTCCCGTCAAGATGACACAGGAAACTATCCATCTCTGTCTCTCATTACTTGAACTTGTAAACTATCAATAAGCATCATAATCCATTGATCTATATTTTTCGCGAATATTCATCGATTAAATAAACTGAGAGGACGCCATTTTTGGAACAAAACTTGTTAGAAACGGTAGCATGATCTTCCTGAAATTTTAATCTATAAAGACATGGATATATTTACTTCTGGAATGTTTTTGATCATAAATCTGTTTGGTCAGATTTGGCCAAAGATAAACGCCCTCTTCTCGCAAGTAAATTGCTGGCTAAATGATTTCCATTTTCCATTTAATGTTAGTAGACTAGAGCATGCGAACACGGACGGCAATGTGAAGGTGGTTATAAGCTCAGAGCTGTAAGGTCCTGGGATCGATTCGTGGGCCAGCCGGCACTCTGTGTCCTTAAACAAGGCATTTCATTTCTCGTTGTTATAGTATTTCAGTGGTATCTAGAGGTTTACTACGCAACAGTTTACTGCTCAGGATTCAGGGTAAATTTTGTATTCTGTCTAAACGCTTCAAAATTTGGAGAATTTCTAGCCACATGCGCTTGTAGAGTTGAAGCAGAGGTGCGAGTACAGAGTTAACTTCCTTCCGAATGTATACTTCAAACTTGTTTTTTTTTCAGTGATATCTCTAACGTTTGACTCATTTGAAAAGTCACAATATTTCCTCCTTTAACCAGAGCTCCGACAGTTTTCTAATATTACGTAGTTTGTAGAAAGTGTTATGCAGCAGAATTCCCATTTCAAGACTTAGTGATAATTCTCAATACACCTTGTTCATAAGTTGTTTCTCAGTCCCAGGCCAGCTTTGATTAAGTATATCAATGATAAAAGATACTCCAACAATGATTCTCCCACACCGTCTTCATGTTCAGATATAGTGTATCCTGAACGACATCATACAATATGACCAATTGTTAAACAGTAGACTATGGTTTCAAAGAAATTCTGCTACAATGTTTCCAGGTTGAGCGCCGACATAGAGAATATCATATCAGGATCACTTGTCCTTGTTTTTCCATCTTAGGAATACTCAGGCAAAAAAACAACGGTATGAATGTCACCGGTCTCGTTGGGATTACAAAAATCATGACTAACTAGTAAAAGCAATTACTTCTAAACGTTTACTTCTAAAGCAATTACTTTTAAATGTTTTAAATTGGGCATCGTTATTTGTGTTATAGGACTATGTTGGAAGCGATCTACACACTTAAATGGTACCGAGAACTCATTTCAATAGAAATTAAATTTCGTCTGTCATCAGTGTTCCACCATGTTCGTTCCAATTCTTACAATTGTACTACTATATACCACTTCGACCGAGCTATTAGTAAAATTAAACGTAAAGTATTATCTACCAAGATTCCAACACGGGAATCTCGCTTCAAGTAGGTAGTCTAAATCATGCCATATGGGTAGCCCTATTATTAATTCATACTTCATATCTTCTCGTTATAATCATCAGGCAGATGCTAATTTCGTACTTCACTGAAATTCGGGCTAATAAATTAACAATATTACCAAAAATAATGATATTTGATCTGAGCTTATGAGAAAACATCTGCCTCCACTTTTTCAAAATTAATTCTGTTTTGTCTTACAACAAAATATAAATATTCAACAGAATTCTATTTTATTTAAGCTTAACACAATAGTTAATGCAAATGCAACTTTGCATTTTAGAAGATTTTACTCGATTTTATTAAAAAGAAAAATACATAGCTATATTTATGCTAAATCTTGCGTAAAACACCACAGAAGACCAAATTAGTTTTTCTCCAGGAATATATTGTTTATTTTTTTACAGAACCGAGTGAATATATAAATGTGAGTGTCTGCATATATTTTCAGTACGTTAAAACAGACGATAATTTAAGTAACATTCAGGAACGTTACCGAAGTTAATATAACTCGTGATAAAATATGAAAATGTATTTATATACACTGTTATATTTCTCTAAATTTATGTCAGAATTTATAGCGCTATACTCGCATATATTGGAAATATTTTCAAAAACATCTAAATGCAAAGATTTCATATTTGTAAATAACACTAATTGACTCTCAGTCTTCGCACCTTCAGCACATTCTCCTATATAGTCCATCAAGCATTTCATACATACATACATACATACATACATACATACATACATACATACATACATACATACATACATACATAATACATACATACATACATGCATGCATGCATGCATGCATACATACATACATGCATACATGCATGCATGCATGCATACATACATACATACATACATACATACATACATACATATATTTAATTAGATGACCAATTTGTTAATAATCAATAATTGCTAACTTCCTTATCTTCATTTTCTTTTCCTGTCTTCTTTTAAATGGATCTGATGCAAACTAACACTAGCTTCTTTGGAGTCTGTTCGAACACTGTGTGTGTGACTATATATATATATATATATATATATATATATATATATATATATATATATATAATTACTTTTATTATTATTTTTATTATTATTATTTTTTTTATTATTATTATATTATTACCATTATTTTACAACAATGATCTTGACAAAGTTTTAGAAGTTTTGGCTTGCTTGCCTTCATCGAACTGCTTTTTGAAGTCAAGTAAGCCGAAACTCCGAAGACACTATTAATACTATTCTTGTAAAAGAATAATGAATATACACACTACAAAAAGAATATAGTATAGTATATATATAATATATATATATATATATATATATTATGCATGTTATGTATGTTGAAATCTCCGCTGACACAAATTGGAGTTAGATCGAAGTGTTTTTATAAGTAGGTTTTACAGACAGATAGCTTCTCTCCTTTAAAAGAGAGAGCACAGCGAATGCGTTTCCCGTTGTAACGAGTAGGAGTCTGTTCAAATAAATGTAAAAATAAACGTGATTGTATGTGTGAGTATGTGTGTGTGCGCGTGCGTGTGCATGTGTGCATGTCTGTGTGTATGAGTGTCCGTATCTACCAACGTATCAATGTGTGTATATATGTGTGTTTATTGCACCCGCTGTTGTGTATGCTGTGAATTTTTCTTAAGAATTTAATGAGGACTGGTCATAACGACTCACAGTGACGTCGCTCTCAGACTAATTGGGCCACCCAACGTTTAATCACTGGAATAATTACGACCATACCAGAAGGTATATATATATATATATATATATATATATAATATATATATATATATATAGTATATATATATATATACTATGGCGGCGAAATGCTTTGCGGTATTCGCCTGCCGCTACGTTCTTAGTTCAAATTCCTCTGTGTTTAGCCCCTTGTGTAAAGAAATTTATATATATATATATATATATCATGCAAAAAAAATCATGCAAAAAAAAGAAGTTTTCTTCAAGAGAATAAACAGAAAATTTAACATTTAGAATTTCTCACAAAATAGAACATAGTACAAAATGATCCTACAAATCAAGTTACCGCTGAAAGCATTGTGTACTATTCCTGACCAAACCAAGTCAAAGATAGCGCACCTTGGTCCTCTTACAATTTAGATACCTGACTCTGCCGGATCCTGAAATTTTACTACATACATACATACATACATACATACATACATACATACATACATACATACATACATATTGTTTTAAAAAAAAGGGAATATAAACTAGGCAATCATAAATTAACTCTATGTAGAGGCTGATTCGAGTGTAGTATGGAGCCAGATGTTTTCATGTGAAAGGCAGGCGGCAATTTCAATCCTTTAAAGAAATAGTCGATAAGCACCGAAATGGTCACTCTGCATGACCCTATCACTTAATCATCTTTAGAGTCTTAATCATATTTTTCATTCTGGTTAACTTTTTCTTCCTTATAATCAGACCATGAAGATTAATTTATAGTCAACCTGATCATTTTTGCTTGTTTCTTTGTTTTTCTAGTTTCTATTTTGATATTACTCGTATTTTGTCTATCACTATAACTATCGGTTTAGTTTTGTCTGCAAATTGCTGAAATAGTACATTGGGTATTGACTCTCATACTGAGCGAATTAATGGTAGGATCTAATGAAGAACCTATTTTAAACAATTACCTAATGAAGCTCATCTTACATCTTTATTGGATGTTAGGGATTGCACAATATGTTATTTACACCATCTCTCTAATGAACTACGAGTATAAGATTGTGTCTATATATCTATGTATTATACATGAAAGCTCATCGTCTGAATATTTTCAGTCTTTGTTCCCCTTTATATATATATATATATACACATATATGTAAGTATGCATGTATATATGTATGTATGTATGTTTTATGAATATAGCTCAAACGGTTTTCTTCGTTATTTTGCATTATTATCTCTGTATGTATGTGTGTATGTATGAATGTATGTATGTATTCCGAATTTGTGTGAATGTGTATAGAATAATATATCAGTTGAATAAAGTTAAAACATTTTTAAATACTAAAATACCATAATAAAAACGTGAGAACCAGACTTAGTTTTAACTTTATTCAACTGATATATATATATATGTGTGTAGTGTGTTTGTGTATATATATATATATATATATATATATATATATATATCTATATATACAATGTATATATATATAGATATATATAATATATATATATATATATATATATATCTATATTATTATATATATATATATATATATATATATAGAGAGAGAGAGAGAGAGAGAGAGAAAGATAGATAGACAGATAGAACATTAAAGAAATCTGATAGAATTTATATTTATTACAACGCTGCTAATGTGCCACTCTGTTTTTAGTAAGAGGTTTACTCCACCTGTGACCGTACAATCGGTGTGGAGCGGAAGGATCGTACATGTAGCTAAATTTCACATTGCAGAGAAACGAATAAATAACTGTTTCCTGACACATATCCACACACACACGAATTAAGTTTTATATAGCAGTAACCGAATAACACGTTTTCGTATAAAAAGGAGTGGCTGTGTGGTAAGTGGCTTGCTAACCAACCACACGGTTGCGGGTTCAGTCCCACTGCGTGGCATCTTGGGCAAGTGTCTTCTGCTATAGTCCCGGGCCGACCAATGCCTTGTGAGTGGATTTGGTAGACGGAAACTGAAAGAAGCCTGTCGCATATATGTATATATATGTATATGTGTGTGTCTGTGTTTGTCCCCCTAGCATTGCTTGACAACCGATGCTGGTGTGTTTATGTCCCCGTTACTTAGCGGTTCGGCAAAAAGAGACCGATAGAATAAGTACTAACTAAAGGTGGTGCTCC
>NC_042997.1:158706037-158713794 GCF_006345805.1 Octopus sinensis | reverse complement strand
AGACAATAATTTATGATCAGTTGAGATTACAGCTGCAGTAAAACGAGTAGTTAATAATCAAAACTGTTCTCAAGAGTAAAAGCACTCAAAATTTCAATTGAGCAAAAAAATTTAATCGAGATTTGTTAAGTTTGATGAGTATGCTCATTGTTAACAATCTTAAACCCGAATGTAGCTCGGCTATAATAGATCTCTTCATCAAAGCACAGTCGATCTTGATCTACAAAGACTTGAGAGAAAATAACAGATAAACTATTCTTTTGTAAAAATTAGGAATTGTTCCAGTGTAAGAAAAACAGGTATAGCAGCGTGGTAAGAAGGTAACTTCCCAACCACATGACTTCGGAATCGGTTACACTACGTGACACCTGAGCTAGATTCCTTCTACTGTAGCATTGGGCCAACCAAAGCCGACCAGACGGAAACTGACAGAAGCCCGCCACACATATACGTACATGATATATATATATATATATACATGCATACATACACATATATATATATATAAACAGATAAGTGGTACAACAAGGCACCAATATTTACTGGAAAATAGCAATCGATACAAATACGACCGGCGAGCTGGCAGAAACGTTAGCACGCCGGCGAAATGCTTTGCGGTATTTCGTCTGCCGTTACGTTGTGAGTTCAAATTCCGCCGAGGTCGACTTTGCCTTTCATCCTTTCGGGGTCGATAAATTAAGCACCAGTTACGCACTGGGGTCGATGTAATCGACTTAATACCTATGTCTGTCCTTGTTTGTCCCCTCTATGTTTAGCCCCTTGTGGGTAATAAAGAAATAGCTATTGTATAGCTTCACTGTGTATTTACTAGCAAAGACGTGTGTGTGCAACAAACAGGTATTTGTATCGATTGCTATTTTCCAGTGAATATTGGTGCCTTCTTGTACCACTTATCTGTTTTATATGTATAATTCTACCCTTATGGGACTTTATTTTACTGGTAAGTTATACATTTGCATTGGAATATACATATATATATATATATATATATATATATGTATGTATGTATATAGGAGCACTGCTTCGGTTACGGCAACGAAGGTCCTAACTGATACAATCAACGGAATAGCTTGCTCGTAGAATTAACGTGCAAGTGGCTGAGCACTCCACAGGCCTGCGTATCCTTAACGTAGTTCTCAGGGGGATTCGGCGTGACACAGAGTCGTATATATATGTCTGTGTGTCTCTGTTTGTCTCCCCAACATCGCTTGATAACGGATGCTGGTGTGTTTACGTCCCCGTAACCTAGCGTTCGGCAATAGGAACCGATAGAATAAGTACTAGGCTTAAAAAGAATAGGTCCTGGGGTCGATTTACTCGACTAAAGGCGGTGCTCCAGTATGGCCAGTCAGATGACTGAAACAAATAAAAGAATAAACTAATATATATATATATATATATTATTCTTTTACTTATTTGAGTCGTTCAACTGCGGCCATGATGGAGCACCGCCTTTAATCGAATAAATCGACACTAGGACTTATTATTTGTAAGCGTGTTACTTATTCAATCGGTCTTTTATACTGAAACGTAAACAAACCAACATCGGTTGTTAAGCGATGTGGGGGGGGGGGCAAACACAGACACACACACATATATCTATATATGTAAAACTAGAGAACTACCTAACCGAATACAGTTCTATATTTAAGAGATGAGGTATTATGTAAATTATTTACATTATTTACATTTGACAGGTATTTGTTCACATCTTGTTTGTTGTTAACACAACCATTCGGCTGATACATACATACATATATATATAGGTTCAAACTACCCACAACTGATTTGATTTGAAAACCCACTAGAATGGGAGCAAGCGCTAATCCGAATGATATGATATATATGTAAAAATGTAATATATAAATAAATATCTACAAATATGAACCATCTGATCTGATTACCTCAATTTTTCTATATATATATATATATATATATATATATAATATATATATATATATGTATATATATATAGCTTATAATAGCTATGGTTTTTTCGGAAAATATTTATTTCATGAAGAAATATTTGTTCATGTTTGCACTGAATATTTCAAACTTGGTATAAATAGTGTGTTGGGGAAATTTCGAACCTGGGTTCTCATTTCTAAGGATTTTGCGATGTTGTTGTTGTTGTTGGTATTATTATTATTATTATTATTATTATTATTATTATTATTATTATTATTATTCAGGTCACTGCCTGGAATCGAACACGGAATTTTGGTTTTAGTAGCTCGCGCTCTTAACCATAAGCTCGGGCTACTAACCTCAAGATTCCGATTTCGATTCCAGGCAGTGACCTGAATAATAATAATAATAATAATAATAATAATAATAATAATAATATAATAATAATAATAATAATAATAATAATAATAATAATTGGAACTTACATACATTGGAAGCTATGCCAACATTATGGAATAACAACAGAAAAAAAGATGGTATAGGCACACACCAGAAAAGGTCACAGAAAACGAGAAAGCAACCATACTCTGGGATATGCCGATACACACAGATAGAAAAATTAAGGCCAACAGACTAGATATAGTTGTCAGAGATCATGAAGAAAAAAATGCTTTCTAATTGATGTATCAATACCGGCAGATGACAACGTGTCTCTAAAAGAAATGGAGAAACTCTGAAAATACAAAGACCTGGAAATAGAGGTAACTAGAATGTGGAATCTGAAAACAGAAACAATTCCTATCATAGTAGGTGCATTAGGCATGATAAAAAAATATTCAGACAAATACATAACAAAAACACCAGGACTTACAAACACATATAACATACAGAATATTGCACTACTAGGCACTGCACACATCCTACGCAGAACACTTTCCATACAATAACCATCAGAGCATCACAACAAATCACAGCACATACCCAAGGCACACAGAGCTACGCTCGGTAGTGAAGTGAAAGCACGCTATAAAAATAAAACTAATGAATAATAATAATAATAATAATAATAATAATAATAATAATAATGATGATGATGATGATGATGATGATATTTCCAAATATTATACTGAAGAGAGAAGTAAAATTTAAATTACTTTAATCTCGAAACGCGTTTATAATTAATCTTGATCGTGTTGATTCATTGTTTTTCTCTTTGCCTTCGTAAAAAAAGTATGGAGATTCTTATAGTACAGGAAAGGAATTTTGAACTCCTATTTCTAATTTCGGTATGTGTTGTACCAGTTAGCGGAACCCTAATCATAATTATGTGGATAATTTTACCTATAAAATTTATTTTAACGTACTGATCTACTCGGTAAAATTGTTAATTAATTGATTAATCAATTGATTAATATAATTAATAAATTTTACCCATCATTTGTCATTCTCTCTTTCTCTCAATCTATCTATCTATCTAGCTATATATATATATATATATATATATATATATATATATATATAATCTATCTTTAAAATTCATTGGTGATTTTGTTCCTCCGTCTTCCCTTCTTTAGTACTCGAAAGCCAACGGCAGAGTAATATGCTTTTATCAAAGCTACAGATTTAGTTTAATTCAGCTTTCCTTCACAACTGTCCGACGAACAGGAACACGAAATTCTGAGAAGCAGTTCTCTGATAATTTGCAGCTTTAATAAAAAAGTGTGTGTGTGTCTGTATGCGTTTATATATATATATATATATATATATATATATATATATAGAGAGAGAGAGAGAGAGAGAGAGAGAGAGAGAAGGGAGAGAGAGAGAAGAGAGAGAGAAAGAGAGAAGATATTAACGATGGCAGGTAAACTGGATAAGATGAATACCATATTCTTTGGGACTATACAACTATCTCAACGAAACTTACACTTACATATGAGGTTTAGAATATGTGCTCCAAATAAATTTTGTACCTTCGAATATTGTTATATTTTAACACTAGATGTATTTCGACGGATTTCTGTCGAATATTTCACAATTTCTTTTAATATATTTCTACAGATTAAATCTTAATTTTATTAGATTTTCTGTCAACCGGATACAATCCTTCGAAATTGAATTACTGACTGTAAATACTTTCGCAATATATTATACTATCGATTTAGAAAAATGTATATGATTTAATGGCCAATTTTATGAAAATTACTCAGACGAGTAAATGGGTGTAGTTAGCCTTCTAAGATTTTTATGATAAGTATTTCTCATATCTGAAGCAAAATTTCGTGTGAAACTCAAACTTAATTCTCCACCAATCGTATTAAAATTCTTATAATAGCTATGATTTTTCAGAAAATATTTATTTCATAAAGAAATATTTGTTCATGTTTGCATTGAATTTCAACGTAAACTGGACGTTAAAGCAAATATATTTGTGTATTTTTATCGCGTCTAAGAATAAATATCAATATTTTATTATATGTGCGCGTGTTAGTGTATGTGTGTGTGTTTGTGTGTGTGTGTGCGTGTATGTATTTGTGTATATATGTATGTATGGATGTAATCGTGAAATCGTAAAATCATGTATGTATACACACACATAAGTATATGTTTATCTACATATGTGAACATATAGTTTACTCTTGTGTTACAAGTAGGATCAACTAGAAAGGTAACCCCTCCGGCGAGAGACAAATATAATTTAATATACACATTATATAAATATTTCAGGCCATGGAAACCCTATCATTCAGCAGATTTAGCTAACGTACTTTGTGACTTCGGTCAACTCTTTAGGTTCATAATATACATGATTTGTCTCATTTGAGGAAAAGCACTTTGGTCTAGGAGAAGACACGAGGAAAAAAGAAAGGACGATGTGGATGCAAATGGTGAACGATAAGGCAAAAGCTAAAAAAAAACAAAAAAACGAAACTGAAAGAAAGCAAAAGAAAGAAAACCAAAGGTTGCGTCCCTTCTGTCCGCCGAAATTATTATTAATCTCGCTGCAGTAAAATAATTCACGGGGGAAGAGACTGAAATCTGTAAGACAGCAACTCAGTCAGGAGAGAATGTTGTCCTCCAGTTCGACAAAAGAAATTTCTCTACGTGCAACCGTTTGTAAATATTTCAAACCTGGTATAAATAGTATGTTGGAATTCTTGGATCTAAGTAAAAAGTACAATATATGGTTATATATGAGACATGAAAACCAACTGCACACTACATACAGTTAACTGGAACATAGTAGAGAAATCTGCATTATATGTAAATGAATTGTAGAGACACGAGGGATGTGTAGCTAAAAGATCGCAGATTATTTTCAGATTCAAGAATTCTTACATTCTACTTAATTCCAGATTGGTAATTGTTAGCAAATGCAAGTACATAGACAAATTTCTTTTGTAGAATTGAAGGACAATACCCTCTCCAGATTGAGCAGTTGCCTTACAGATATTGGCCACTTCCCCGTTGACTTATTCAATACCAGCTAGATTAATTATTATTTCAACGGACAAATGGAACACAAATCTTGGTTTCTTACTTTTCTTGTCTTTTCTTTTTCAGTTTTTATTCACCGTTGTTAGTTCGTTCCACCTTTTTTTATTCATCTTGTATTTCTCATGCTTTCTCATAGACCAATGTTCTGTTTTGTCAAATAATTTCAACCATATGCATTTGTGCCTGAAGTATGGTATGAAGACACAATGCACATTATATAAATCTATCGAATTATTGTTTCCACAGAATGAAAATATTAGTAGCTCAGCTTTAAATACTCTCGAGGGTAGATGACATATTTTATGTCATACAAAAGTTTGGTAAAGACGATACCTGTTACCTATTGAAGAAATTAAAGACAAATCGATGGAAAATGTTTCATGGCTGAGTATATATGAAAACTATCAGTTTGCTGGTATGGTGATAGAATGTTTCTGCTATATTTTTGATTTTGAAATAAATCGTGCTTGTCTGGTGGTTTGTATTTCATACGCTGTTATGTTTCACAGCTAATACTACACACAAAAGCTCATACACTCCATTCTCTTAAGTAACTAATTAACTCTTTCACACACACATATATATCTTGTCACACACTCATATGAATATACATATATTTGAATATACATGTGTATACACACACATACTTTCACACAAACATATATATATATATATATATATATATATATATACAAAGTCGAACACAGATACACGAGGTGCGTGTGTTATTAGTTTGTCAGGCGTTTGCGTTGTTTTAAGCGTAAGAGAATATAATTGCAATGCTCTTGATGTAAAATACCCGAAAGCAGGTCAAAGCCAAGTTAGACAGCACGACGTCAGATCTTTTTTTTTTCAGAGCGACAGACATCGCAGTTTCGCCATTGTTCTGACTTCTCAACGCCGCATATCGAGCAAGGGATCTGCTGTGACCTGTCCAACTGACCCTGTCAGGTCATAGCCAGTTGATTATATACCTCGAGCTCCTTCTAATTCACATTTGAATATATATATATCATACATAGATGTATATGAAGATAGATAGATACACGTAATTATACGATACGGATTTCAGAAGCAATATAATTTTCATTCTATGTATTGATTTCTGTGAGCTGATTGGCTTACTATGATGTGTTTAGTATATAATATCTAAATATTTTAAGACTCTAAATATGGTGTTCATCCAGGATTTGCGAAAATTTCTAATGTGATTCCTTAAAATATTCACGTCTATATTAGAAAAATAAGTTAGATGACGTTTTCTATTTGTTTCACTTTGCTAACGAAGCCATATGTTGACGGGTGATTATTTTTAGCACTTAAATAAATACCAGTAATACATAACCGCTTGGAAATATCTATTTATATGAATTTTTCAATTTAGAAAGAAATTGGTAGAAAATTTGTATTATAAGAAGCAAAACACCTTCTGCCCGTGAACATGAAAAAGACTCGCAAACTGATAATATGATATTATTTCAATAAAATAAAACTTTAAATCTATTTGTCATCAAGAATTTGAAAATAGAACATTTACTGCTGTAGAACCATGTCTTCCTTTCTCTGCACACACACACACGTGTGTATGTCAGTCTAAGTACGATCGACAACAACACTGAAGCCGTCAGTAAAAAAATGCGGAAGACCTACCGGTGGTATATGCAGGATAGTTGTGGTATATGTGGTATAATTGAGGGATCAGAGTTCTCTTTCAAACAGGGCAACGTTTTACAGTGAAAAGCAACTTCACATGTGCTTCGGAGAACCTGATAAATGTATTAACTTTTTCTGAGTTTCGAGAGCAATACATAGGCCAAACCAAAAACAGCCTATGTTAAAAGAGGGCTCTACATAGATCACAGATCAAAATTTGGAAAGGCAGGAAAATAGTTTCTGCGAACACATTTGCGCCAATAACAAACAACCCAGCTTCAGAATTTTTCCCCTGTTTCGATTCAGGAACGATGCAACTTGTAGTCAATGCATTAGTAAAGGGACATACTTTATCGCAAAATATACATTTCTTTTGAATGCATCCACCACATATGGTACTACTACAAGGGCCTTAGAATAATACGCACGCAAATATTAAAAACAATATATTCAGAACAGTCACTACCCATGAATTTATTCAGAACAATTCCAATCACTACTATTACAACCACAACGGGTCACTTTTAGGTATTTTGACCATTTAAGAGGATTCCACCAACATCCTACTACTGTCACACCACTCCCACATTTGGAGAAATATTTTCTTTGAAAAGAGAAAAGATAGAAGAGAGAAAGAAAACATCCAGTCCTTTGAACGTCCGTGCAGGAAAGAAAGA
>NC_042997.1:158681037-158701037 GCF_006345805.1 Octopus sinensis | reverse complement strand
CTGGAAAAATCATTATTAAATTTGTTGTACTTAATTTGATATTTATAACCAGCATTTCTAAGAGCCAGATTGTAATAATCTTTATGCTTATTAAAAAAGTTTTCATTCGAGGATAATGAGTTAATTCTTACACTGATGAAAATGACAATGCATAAATTTAATTATGATTACTATGGTTATAATTTTTTCCTTACATATTTGTATTGTCCTTTGAAACGCGTGTATCTATTGAATCCTATTTTATATTAAATCTAATTTTGATTCAACATCATCTTTTCCTCCATTGTCTATAATTGTTTATGGTACTTTTATACATATAACGATATTTTTCAACTATATATATGTATATATATATATGTATATAAATATATATATAAGGCAAATAAGAAAATGGAGAGGATAATCAATCGACAAACATCAGCCTGTAGACATTCATTTATATCTATCTATTAAGTGGTTACAATCATATGTATAAGCAATACGTTACTTATTAAGTTAATAAGTAATGAGTAATAACATCGCACTAAGGTTTTACCTAAATTATTCTTTTATTAATATACTTATGTATTGATTTCCCCAAACAAGATCACATTAGTTGACTTTCTCAATTCTTTTTATGATGCTCTATTAAATAGCAGTTAGCCACTAACTTTTGACCCCTGTGATATAGGCCATCCCATTAAACTCACTGCACAACGCCGTATCCTCGCTAGTTCCCCCAGTAAAATTGAAATATGATGTAACTCTCATAACCTGTGGAAATTACTCCTGGAAGTGACTTTCTTTACCATAAGATGTAATCCCATTGATTTGGAATTGACGTTTTTACCATTCCTTACAATTTTTACTATATTATTATTTTATTGTATCACGTTACCCTACTTCCTCACATGTTAGATTCATAACATTTTAGTTTTTCTGATGAAGCTTTGGGGCTTCAGTCATTGTCCAACTCCTGTCCAATGTTTGTTTAAGTTTTTTAAAAACCATGTATATTACTGGTATTATTTGGAAAACTTGGTAGATTGGGCAACCCCATAGTAGAAACAGCTGTAATACCTTAGTATTTTTCACTCGTTTATTCTTATTCATTTGTTTATTTTTATTTATCTAATTATTTACTTCTTTATTTGCTTACTTCATTTATTTATTTTGATTCCTTATACATATGATTGTAATCAATTAATAAATAGATGTAAATGTGTGTTACAGGCTGAAGTTGTCGATTGATTATCCTCTCCATTTTCTCATGTGCCATAAAATTCTGGGTAAATTTCCGGTTTACCCACACTCGTAACTAGTAGTCAACTGCGATACTGCCCTGCAATAGTAAGCACTTGGATATGAATACGTAGGTATACACCAAGTAGTGTAGTGGATATTTATTATCCCTTAGATGGTTGTGTAAACTCTAACTCATACACACACACACACACATATATATATATATATGAATATATCTATATATATATATATATGTATGTATTTATGTATACACACACACACACACACACACATGTATATACAAATTAAAAATAGTATGAATCTTTATAAGAATTTATCAAGTAGTTAGTGTGAAAAACCTCATAAGGGAAAAATTTATTAATTATTCCCTTTAAATATATTTATTTATACTAAGGGAATTATTATACATGAATGCTTCACCCTAAGAGGAACTCTTAAAGTCAAAGCTACCATAATAAACACATTTCACCGAACGTGAGGGAATGCAACTCTCGAAGCGAGTGTTTTAAAAACGGATTCAGCCAGGCTCGCTTCGGGAGTTTAATTTCCTCGCGTTCGGTACAATGTGTTCATTATGGTAGTTTTGACTTTAAGAATCCCTCCTAGTGTGAGGCATTTATCTATAGTAATGCCCTATATATATATATATATATATATATATATGCATACAGAGTGCTCGTTTCTCTCCTGAGAGGCAGACCAAATTAGTTGCCAGAATTATTTACCTCCATCAGCTAGCTTTTGTATCCCCTCATTAGAGAATACTCTGTTGTTAGCATTCGGACCAGGCTACTGGTTTAATAATAACTTTTCTTCCTCTCCGTATACACGAACGTCCTGAAAATTATTGTGGATCTGCCAGCCCTCGTCTTGCTCAATTGCGAAAATATTTTTTCTTCGTCTATTTCTAATTGAATTATTCATTTAAAATATTTTGGTTATTGTTAATTACATTTTTCTTTCTTTTCGATAAAATGTCATTATTTATTTCAGTTTAATTTATGAGAAAATATTCTGAAAAGAATGAGGTTGTTAATTCATATGTGTGGTTCTATAAATGATGATGATTTTTAGTAGTAGTAGTAGTAGTAGTAGTAGTAGTAGTGTAGTAGTAGTAGTAAGAGCACTAGCAGCAACGCCATTTAAACGAGTATAATTTTTATTAATAATTTCATGAAATATTACTCCTTTAAATTATATTTGCTGTGATCATCAAAATTTTTACCACTATAATTATTATAATCTTTGCTTGTGAAATTTAGGTGGGGAGATGTCAGAATCGTTAGCATGCCACGAAGAATCCGTCTTTAAGTTGTTTCAGGATCGAATAAATGGGTATCAGTGGAGCATCGGGGTCGATGAAATCGACTTGCTGCCGCCACCAAAATTGCTGGCCTTGTGCAAAAATTTGAAATTATTATTATTATTATTAATGTCACATTTAGTGTCATTTTTTGTGTGCATCTGGAGAGCGGAAGTTTTCATCTCCATTGAGGTGTCTGTTTGCTGTATTGATATTTAATGAAGAAAAATGATTTTTGGATTATTACACCTTCGAACATTTATGTAACTGTCACTTTCAAGTTGGAATAAAAAACAGTTTCGTCGTTTCATTTTTTTTTTGTTTTTTGTTTTACAAAGATGCACTTATTTGTGAAATGACATGTCGCTATCGTCTTCGTTTGCTAATACGCACACAAGTATTTTGTATATGCCTCCAAACATTTTGTAAAGAAGAACATCAATACAAAAGCAAAAATTTGACAAGCAAGAAGATAACATGACAAATATTAACGAGCAAACACCGATATTTTTACTACCAAGAATGAAAGGAGAGTTTCACATTAAACAACTAACAATGAAAGCGGCAACAGTAACAGCATATACTTTTACTAATGTTGCCTGCGAAAACTAGTTCTCATTACAGGTCAACACTCAGAGTACAAATGTATACTAGGGAATTTTTTGCATCAGTACCTGAAGATTTTTTTAAAAGGAAGTTTAATTATATATCTCTACCTTTCAAAATGTGAGAGTGCTTTATATTAATTTCAAATGGGAATCTAGAAGAAATCCTCACTGATACACGGATTATTTTGATTTCCATCGACCGAGGAAGTGATTAAGTGACCATATGCTTGGTCTTTAAGATCGATGTTGCGGAAATTCAAGATGACATTCTGGCTTACTGCGTCACACACTTCCTAATAATATCCTGTTGCAATATGTGTGACGGTCAAACTCTGAGATCACTATCATAGCCGTGGCAGGAGCAACACCCAAAACACAAAACGTAAAAGGTATCAGTTGTTACATCGCCTTATACGCAATTAACAAAATTTAATGGCCTATACATGTCAACAAACAAAAATTACATATGATAACTATATCACATGACATATAAGTAATCGCATGACTTATAAGTATCATCAGAACACAAAGCACGAACAGACATTTTGGAAACCAATTAATCCAATGGAATAAGCGCTTTCCTAGTGAATATCAACAAAATGTCAAAAAAAGACTTAGTCGTGAATATACCCACAGCTATCTGGAAGGACGGGACACTAATCATTCAAAAGGAATTAAATGAAGGTCATTCTAAATTTCTTCCTTTTACCAAATATTGCGTCAATCAGAATAGTTAATGCAAATGCAAGTGGCCTGGACGAACTTGGAATCAGGACCAACTACTCAAAGACATTAGTTTACTAGATGCAGATGTAGTCAACACAGCTAAATCTCCGAGGAACAGGTGTTCCCTTATGTTTCCCTCGACTGTCCGAGCATTCTTGGTGAAAGAAGTTATGTCTTTTCACTGCTTTTACCAGTAGGATGGGTCCCATTTGAAAATCGCACTGCTCTCTTCCTTTTTCCAGAAAGGAAAAGTAGATGTCATTTCCCTCTCTGGTGGCCATGACGAAAGAGGTTATAGGATGGACAAAAGTGAAAGGGTTGAAAACAAATGCTTTCCTCTGTAGAAAAGGAAACTCAGGGTGGAAAAGGAAGTGATCCTTCTTGCAAATTCTTTCGTGTGAGAACAGCAATCAAATCTAGAGTGAAAGACGAGCTCTGAGCATTCACTTTTCAGAATTGGCGTTAAACAGCTTAGAGGAAATGCCAGACATAGTCTTCAGGGAGACGGCTTGTGTGGAGTCACCTCTTACCGGGGAATTTAATATTTCATTATTACCATATTGATATTATTTATATTTTGTTTAAGTGCAAAAACTTTGTGTAAGTAATATCATCACTTGGTGTGAGCCGTGGTTACTATTAAATAAATCATCACCATCCGCATTATTATCATAAGAGTGGCGATGTGGAAGAATCGATAGCAAAATGCTTAGCAGCATTTCGTCCGTCTTTACGTTCTGAGTTCAAATACCAAGGTCAACTTCGCCTTTCATCTTTTCGGGTAAATAAAAATATATTGCGGTATTTGTTCCGCCTCATTATATCGTGGGTCACAAATCGCACCGAGGGCATTTTTACCTTTCATTCTCTCGAAGTTCATAACATATTGTTGTTGTTGTTTGTTCCCTCTCAAGCCACGCCTGGCCCGTCGCAGGTGAGCAAGATGCAGGAGGAAAGAGTGAGAGAAAGTTGTGGCGAAAGAGTCAGCTGAAGTTCGCCATTACCTTCTGCCGGAGCCGAGTGGAGCTTAGGTGCTTCGCTCATAAACACACACATCGCCCGATCTGAGATTCGAACCCGCGTTCCCTCGACCGCGAGGCCTGTGCTCTAACCACTAGGCCATGTGCCTCCACATAACTTATTGTACGAGTTAAGAAATGGAATCGATTGTATCGATTAGCTTCTCTCCCTTAAAATATCATGTGCTTGTGGTGCTTGTGCCAAAATAAAGAAATACAGAAAAAATACCAGTTACTACTCTCATTGCCAGCAGCGACAGTAGCAGCAGCAGCAAGCCGTTCAAGAATTTGGACCTGGAAATCTCCATTTCCAGCGACTTCGGGGGCCACCTCCCAGTGGTGTCGGGCGTCAACGAAGAGCCCTCGACTACAACAAGACGACCAAACTTCTTTTTTTTGCAAGGTCTGGGGTCTCCCGCCCCTAAGCCCTAGACCATCACTTAATCGCCCTTACTCATCGTGTTGCTTAACAACAACAACAACAACAACAACAACAGCAGCAGTATTATTATTTTTAGTATTATTATTATTATTATCATTATTATTATCATCATTATTATTATTATTATTATTATTATTATTATTATTATTATTATTATTATTATTATTAGTAGTAGTAGTAGTAGTAGTAGTAGTAGTAGTAGTGGCGGCGGTGGTGGTAGTGGGGTGTATTAGTAGAAGTAGCAGTAGTAGTTATAGATTTGATAACTGGAATTGTTAATATTATTGTGACTGTTCTTGATGTTCGCTGTGTTGTTATTTGTATTCCAGTCATTGTCATTATATTTGTCACACTGTCATATATTTCTTTATTGCTTCTTGCGCTGATCTTGTTAGTTATATTATTATTGTTGTTGCTCCTACTGGATGGAACTGGTGTTATTGATGTTGAAGATTATAATTTTCCACTCATTTTCTTACAGGTTATTCAACTTAAACATCGTCATTAGTAAAAAAAAATACAATATCGTCTGTACAATAAATACTTGAAAAACATAAAAAAGAAAGATGCTTATATATATATAAAAAAGAAAAATCGAAATGACGACAGAAGCGACAGAGGATGATTTATTTATTTAGAAATTATTTCATATTTATTAACTCTCTCCCCCTCCTCTTCCCTTCTTCCTCTCCCCATTCTTTTTCTGCCAGTGTTACTATTATGTTTTGGATGCATAACGACAGACAAATAATAAAATATTGAGTCATGACAAACAATGCATAACGAAACATAAGAATGCATTGTGCAATGTGATTCAGGTTTCATTATACGTAAAGAAATGACAGGATGGATCTAGTTGAAATACTTTAGCTCCTATGTTTGCTGGGTGAGATTTGATAGGGAATAAAACTCCATAAAAACACAAATAGTATTCATGCTTGCAGTCAAAGTGCTTATACTTTCTCCCACTGCATATATTACATAGACTTTTAGTTCAGAAGTGCATTAAACGTAAGCGAGACATGTCGCCTAAACGACTGATCCACCTCAGGAATGTATTACTTTCAACAACTCTTTTACTCTTTTACTTGTTTCAGTCATTTGACTGTGGCCATGCTGGAGCAGCGCCTTTAGTCGAGCAAATCGACCCCAGGACTTATTCTTTGTAAGCCTGGTACTTATTCTATCGGGCTCTTTTGCCGAACCGCTAAGTTACGGGGACGTAAACACACCAGCATCGGTTGTCAAGCGATGTTGGCGGTACAAACAGTGGCACACAAACATACAAACACACACACATATATATGTATATATATATACATACGACGGGATTATTTCAGTTTCCGTCTACCAAATCCACTCACAAGACTTTGGTCGGTCCGAGGCTATAGTAGAAGACACTCTCTCAAGGTGCCACGCAGTGAGACTGAACCTGGAACCATATGGTTGGTAAGCAAGCTACTTACCACACAGCCATTCCTACGCCTGTAACAATTTAAATAATCAGCTACTACTTCTCAGTGACTTTGAATCTCTGCCTCGCTGCCAGAAGTGCGAGAACCACTAACGTTACATTCTTCACCCCTTCGGATTAATGATTTTATTCTAGCGTAATTATTGCACGAGCTAATTTAAAATTCATTTACTCAGAACTGTCAAAATATAAACTGGTTATAGACTACGGATTAATTACTGGATAAGTTATCTTTATCTTTACATATACAATGGAATTTTGCTCACTTGTAAAGATAATACTTCATTAATTATAAGTGTGACTAATTGCGCTATATAAATCATTTTTAACCCTCAACCTCTAAATTCAATTCTAAACCATCTAATTCTGCCTTTTCAAATTTTGAGTTGAATTTACTAGTACCGATATCTCTAAAATCAACTATGTAGTTTCCACTCTTTCCATAGATAATCCTTTCTACTATTGGTATAAGGTCTGAAATTTTGGCGTAGGGGGGCTAGTCGATTACATCGACCCCAGTGAATAAACAGTGCTTATTCCATCGACCTCGAAATAATGAAAGACAACGTCGACCTCAGCGGAATTTAAACTTAGAACGTAAGGATGGACGAAACGCCACTAAGCATTTTACCCAGCGTGTTAATGATTCTGCCAGCTCGCCGCCTTATTCTCTCCATAGATAATAGCAAGAAAGGATTCATTTCTCTTTGGTTCAAAGTTTACACTCCTATTCGTCTAAGTTCTTCTACCGTCCCCAATATTTTCCGAACTCAAATATTCACCCAGCTCTCGTCTTGCGTAGAAGACCTGTCTTAAATCACCTATTTTTCTCTGTATGTCTCTTTTTCTTTTTATTCGCCCTTTTCAAGCCTAGCCAGGCTCATGGGCCCGGTTTCCCTGTTTCTGTGGCGTATGTGTTCCCCCAAGCTGGACGGGAAGCCAGTCCATGGCAGCGTTACTCATGAAACAGGAAGAGAGAGTGAGAGAAAGTTGGGGCGAAAGAGTATAACAGGGGTCGCCACCACACCCTGCTGGAACCTCGGGGAGCTTTAGGTGTTTTCGCTCAATAAACACACACAACGCCCAGTCTGGGAATCGAAACCACAATCTTCCGTCCGCGAGTCCGCTGCCCTAACCACTGGGCCATTGTGCCCTTACAATTATCATTAATACCATCACCTAACTGGCTTATATGCTGGCAGTTTACACACCTTTGACATACGCCTGATTTTAATCGCTAAATATTTTTGGTCGACTTACAACTGCTTAACAACATAAACTGAATTCGCTCATTTCAAACTCATAATATAACCCATTAGCAAACCTTATAATATTTCAAGTTAGCTGATCGGTGATGTATATGGGCGGAAAATCTCTAACATCTCAGGCTATCCGAAACAGTTGAATGTCTCATTTAGTATTTAATTTTAGCATTTAAACAAGGACTAACTTTTCATGCCTAACGCTACCATGCTAAATCATGGTTTCAGTTCATACAATTATTTTAGTCACAGTTGAACTACATCAGTATACGGAAAGAATATTGCTTAGGAAATCTATATTAAGTCACTTGCCACAACCAACTGTGAGGGCACGACTAAAACACTTACAACACTGTAATGTTTGTAATTACAACAGCGGCAAGTTGGTTCTCAAGATAGAAACAGAGGACACTGTACATAGACGTTTAAGAGGCAGTAATATTTCGCAGATTTCTCTCTCCTACTATTCTTCAACTAATATATCACACTTAGCGGCATTTCTTTAAAAAAGTCTCAAGAATTAGTTACCACTTCCAGGTTCTATAATAGAAACTCAACAAACGAGAAAAATATCTGCATTTACTTTCTACCTATGTAATTAATGACTATGGTAAAACATGTGCATCACAGCTTTTCACGTTTTATTTAACTGATATTTCCATGATTCATAAATCTTATGATAAATATTTGTTTTCCATAATAAGGATAACAATATAATATTTGTCAGAGTGCCACGTTTCTGAGCTCATCATCATACTGTATAAACTCCATATATTAATTTCTCCCCAGAATATAAAATATGGATTAGATTATTTCCATAAGAATTAATCTAATGGTGCCACTGACACAATATCGAGACTTAGGTTCAGTAGTGTGGACTAATAAAGTAATGTTTGCAAATGGCCAGGAACCTGTGATTCGCATTGGTTTTAGTAATTGAGTTACAATCACATTCATTAAAATCAGTATGAACCTTTAGAAGATCCCAAACCTCTCTTTTCGAATAAAACTTTCGAAAGAAAGAATCCAATATATTGAAAATAACTCATATTTACGACCAGTATTATCGCCAAACAATAGAAACGGCAGGAAAAATCACCCTCCTTCAAACTGCATCCGTTTTAAACCGTTTTAAATATAGAATAGCACATGAGATGATAGAGATAAAGACACCCACCAAACTCTGACCCAAACCTCTTTGACGAGGGTTAATCTTTAAGCTAAACAACAACAGCAACCGTAGAGCAGTATAACGACTACATTTCGAGAATTACACTCTCATGACAAGTGCGTCAAAATGTCGGCAGAGTGTCGGAACAAATTAAAGGAATCTATCTAATTACTTTATATATCATACTGTTTATTAGTAGTCAATCATGCTTGAGGAAAATATTTCCGCAAATTCTTGTTGAACATCTTTCACAGATGATTTGTTTATTATAGTGATCAAATATTTGTGCTGCACATTAGCTAATTCTCTCCATCAAATCGACATTACATGTACAGGTGCACTGTGTGCGACATGTCAAATATCAAAATGATCCATAGCAACGTGAAATCAAGTGTTTCGGTCAAGAACACAACACATCACCACGTCAGGGAATCGAAACTACAATCTTCCGATCATGAATACAAAACCCAAACCAAGAGGACATATGCCTCCATATTTCATTTTACTAATCTTGGTAATATTATTTTCTACTCTAGGCACAAAGCCAGAAATTTTGGGGGAGGGGGCCAGTCGATTAGATCGACCCCAGTACACAACTGGTACATAATTTATCGACCTGGAGAGGATGAAAGGCAAAGTTGACTTCGGGGGAATTTAAACTCAGAGCATAAAGACAGACGAAATGCTGCTAAGCCTTTTGCCCGGCATGCTAACGTTTCTGCCAGCTCGCCGCCTTTAATTTTTGTAATATTGAAGTTATGATCTAAGGTATTGCCTAATTGAAAGGGAAAGTATAAGAAAATGTTATATTACATGAACATACGGTATGAATATAAATGTATACTCAATGAATAGAAAAGTAAATGTAATGACTGGAAGAGAATACTCTCTATATATAGTTTTGTCAGAATAAAGGAAACCAGCAAGACGAATATTGTTTTTGAAGGCCTCCTAAAATTACATGATAGCAAAATGATCTTCTTGAGCACGCTGCCTTGCATCGCATCATAAGAACGGAACAGAATCAAAGGGTAACAACTGGAAGTCTGTTCCTCTATTGTGGATTCAATTAAATATGTGATTATTCAGATGACTCGTGATTCATCGGTCATACAGCAAATTAATAAGTTTTATATTTAACGAAAATTATAATGAATCTAGTGAACTTCTGAACCAATTACATATTTATTTCACATGTCAAAATGCTACATATTTACACATTTTCAATTAATTGCCTAAATGCAGTAACAAGCGAGACTTGTCATTATTCGGCATTCTAAAAATTCGACGAAACTCCCTCAAACAACACCCTAAGTTAGTTGAAGAAAGGA
This sequence comes from Octopus sinensis, assembly GCF_006345805.1. Classification (NCBI taxonomy): domain Eukaryota; kingdom Metazoa; phylum Mollusca; class Cephalopoda; order Octopoda; family Octopodidae; genus Octopus; species Octopus sinensis. The sequence goes on along the minus strand of NC_042997.1, from coordinate 158,690,456 downwards.
AACTAAATTTCAACAAAGTAAGCTAAATTTAAATTTAGTTAATGATATTCTGATATAAACAGACGAAAAAACTGCCAGCCGGAACAACATAGTCGTCAGTGTAACGCCTTTTCTCTTATGTATACTCGGTGGGTGTTAACTGGAGGGTAAACGACCGCAACAATCTCGTGTACTCGAAGAAATACCTCAAATTGCAGATATTAAACAATAAAAAAAGTGAAATATTATTTTCTGTTATTTCTTCGAAGTCGTTTTAGTCTGAGGTGGATCACAAATTCTTTCACTGGTTTGGTCTATTTTAAGATCAGATAAAACCAAGTTTCTGAATATGAAGAAAGTTACATACATAGGTTAAAGTTAGCTCAACCGTATAGGTTTCGTAGAAGATGTTCCCCCCCATAAATGTCTATTGTACATTTATAATTTATTACTTCAGTAATAATATTTCCCATTACTCTAGGGAAACGCAACGTTGCCATAAAATTGTATATATTTGCGGAGTGTATCTATGTATGTATACACAAGAATACACACACACACACACACACACACACACACACACACACAAGCAAACACACATTTACACATAAATATATAAATATGTAGGAGGAATACTAACGGGAGAACAAATTTAGATAATGATATTCCGATATCAACAATATTTAACAGGCATATCTGCATACTTACATACGCACTTCAATTCTTACGCATGCACATATACATCACGAAGGTACGTACGTACGTACACACATATATTTACACACATTATATACGTGTGCGCACACACGTACACGAGCACACACACACACTAGCATATTCATGTGTATACACACACACACCACACACACACACACACACACACACACACACACACACACATATATATATATATATATATGTAAGGGGAAGTCTATTGACAGAATCGTTAGAGCACTCGACAAATGCACTGCTGTAATTGTTTGGACTTGCGATCTAAATTTATACACTGCCAAGGTCAACTTTGCCTTTCATCCTTCCTACTTCCATAAATAAATTGCCAGTTAACTTGTGGGTTCCATTCAACTATCTTTCTTTATCTCTTTCATTCTTTCTGTAAGTCTGCGTAAATACATACATACATATATTATATATAATTTTTTTTGGTGGGGGGTTATTATTTATTCTCCATTACACGTGTTTCATTTTCTAATAGGAATCACAAAGATTTATATGTTATATACACATGGGATTTATCTTAACTATACATATAATAAATTTATATATATGTTTACAATATATTCTGTCTCTCTTTATTTACTCTCTTTATTTTCTCTCTTTGTTTATTTCTGTCCTCCTTTCTGTGGAAGAGCGTAGGCTCGAAACGTTAAAAACTTTTTCACTTCCTGAGCGTTATACTAATATATCTGTTTGTTGTCTACACTATCTGTCTTTGTCTTTTGTTTTTTTTTGTGAATTCTCGCTATATATATATATATATATATATATATATATATATATGCGTGTGTGTGTGTGTATGTGTGTATATATGTATGTGTAGCTAAGTCTATATGACCGGACATAGACTTAATTATATATAAATACATTACTGCCATATGTTTTATAGTGTACTTCTGTTTCGGATATGTGGTATATATATATATATATATATATATATATATATATATATATATATATCCGTTTGTCTATCTATATATCTATCTATATCAAAACGAGTCCAGTACATTTAAAAACTTGATAATACACACTTCACACAACACGTGCGTGTAGGTATTTATATATGTACGTATGCATGAATGCGCGTGTGTGCAGTAAATATTAAAAATCCCAACTGATTAATCTGATGTAAGTTTGCTTGCCACTCTCTTGCTCACTAAAATGAAAGGTTATGTAGACATTCTCTGCAATGGAATGCTGAAATAAGGGGATGCTAGAGTATACAAGTACAGATATTTTCCAGATTTTTTTCACTCCGTAACCGAAAGGCAGGTTGTGTGTGTGTTTGTGTGTGTGTAATCCCGCAAAAGTTCTGAAGTTCAGAACTGATTTTCTCCAAACTGGGAACATACATTACTTATGTTCTAGAGATGGTTTTAGACCCTTAAAACTTTCCACATAATGAGCAACGGGCCCTCTGGGAGCAGAAAATACCCTTTCTTGTGTTACGTGGAGAAGGGAGATAACTCTTTGAGAAGTAACTTTCAGAAATTGAATGTCTCCCTTACATCCAGCGTGATTAATCCGCTGAACGTTTTTCGTTCTTTTAAGATATTGATATTAATTAATTTTATTGACATATAATTATTAGTATACCTGTGTCATCTCAGTTCGTTGTATGTTTTTCTTAAAATTTGCTAAGATATCGATATTATTTACCTTTCTTTATTGACGTTTCATTATTAACGTACAACTGTCATTTTATTTTATTACACATTACATATTTCTTGAATTTGCCCATCATTTACTCCACAAATGTTTTGTCGTCAATGCTCACTTTGCCATATCACATGCTTCAACATAACTGTAAGATATATACAAGCTATGCCATTTTAATCCCGAGCAACGCCGGGTATCTCTGCTTGTGAGATATAAATGTGTATACTCTCATTCAAGTTATTTCTGATATTGGTTTTAATAAAGCATTATAATTTAACTTACAAAAACAATCTCCAATGGTCAATCCGTTTACCTTATCGCCAAACTAGAAATTCTATCGAAGAATAAGATACAGTCGTTAAGTACTGTAGGGCATTCATACTAAATATATCAAATAAAAATAATAGATACTTGTTCTTAAGGTGAAAGGTTGTGTTCTTTCAAAGATAGATCACGCTATCATATGATTAAATTACTTGAGAGAAGGAGAGACAAGATGGAGAGAGAGGAAGAAGGAGGGAAATGGAAGGAGAGAGATGGTGAGAGAGGAGAGAGGAGAGAGACGAGAGAGGAGAGAGAGGGAGAGAGAGGATGGAAAGGAAGATAGATAGAAAGAAAAAGTGAAAGAGAAAACAAAGGAGTCAGACTAAATTTGCCTTATCAATGAATTGTTTGAAACAAGCATTTATTGTGTATATATGTATAAGTATGTATGAGATCGTTGGTGCTTGAATGAAATTTACCCCATTAAACTTTTGGATTTTCTGTATAGTTTGTGGCATCTATAAATGTTCATATCAGTTTATACACAAATATAGATACATACACTTAGCATAGTACACATAAGTTTATATATGCACTCTTTTCTTTTGTTTTAATTATTTACGCTCGCTTTTTCTCTCCATTGTGTTTATGGTTATGGGGGGGATTATACCTGATTATTTCCCTTTCTCTAGTCTTTGATTTAGGCTGATTAAGGGGTGTATATTGGAAATTGGCTTCACACATTTTTCTGGTGGTGGCTAAGACTGCAGATTCCCCACAACTTGTTAGATTTATGAGTTTAATGTTTAGCTCGGCTATCATTCTGTCAAACTTGCCGCAAAATTATGGTTGCTAAGAAGGAAATTACACCATAAGTGGGTACCTAGCTGGGGGACTTTCATATCAGAAACAGATAGAAGCTTCGCAGTTGTTAAATGCTATAAACTTGCTGTCGCCAAGTTCTTTATGTCCACGGATCATTTTTGACGCATGCGCACATACACAACAACTACAACGAAAGCGACAATAGAGAGAACAGCGTGCGGCTTATACAGTATAAATTCAATGTATAAAATTAGTGTTTAAATGAGCATGCAACCTATTGCCGTCCCTTAAGTTCGTTCCTCTTCACAAAGAAATGTATGTAGGGGAGAGAAAGAGAGAGAAATATGGCTCAACCATTAACAAAATTAACTCAAATTAATTGTGGAAAAATACATGAGGATAAAGTGTGTATACCTATTTCTTTACTACCCACAAGGGGCTAAACACAGAGAGGACAAACAAACACAGACAAACGGATTAAGTCGATTATATCGACCTCAGTACGTAACTGGTCTTTAATTTATCGACCCCGAAAGGATGAAAGGCAAAGTCGACCTCGGCGGATTTTGAACTCAGAACGTAACGGCAGATGAAATACGGCTACGCATTTCGCCCGGCGTGCTAACGTTTCTGCCAGCTCGCCTAAAGTGTGTATACTGTTCTGTGAGAGGAAGCCAGGAAGAGTGTGGAGTGTTTGTGTACATACATATGTCTCTATGTGCGACTGGTAACCGGCATAAGAATAGATGGTGTTAGCATACTGTTTAGTTAGGTATGTTTAGTGGTGTTTATGAAAGTTTAATGTGGATTTGCTGGCAGTGCTTATTTAGAATATGGTGGTGATACCGGTGTGCATGTTTGCAATAGTCAGATGATTAGAGGAAAAACGCATATGCGATAAGGATGGCGTTATTTGTTTGCGCGTGTGAACAATTTAAAAGCGCATCATGTTGGAAAAGCGTATTTGGGGCGTGCGATAAAGGTAATAAAAAAAAGAAGGAAATGAAAAAAAGAGCACAGGAGGAGGAAATGTTCAGCCACAGACCAAAAGAATTTGAGAAAAAGATTTCCAAGCACCCCAACTCAATCATTAAGCATATTATACGCAATATCAGTAGTAGTATATTCCATCTATTTTCAGGTAGGTATTTACTTACTTTGTGCTCACGTACAAAGTAAGTAAACACCTACCTGAAAATAGATGGAATATGCTACTACTGATATGCGTATAATATGCTTAATGATTGAGTTGGGGTGGTTGGAATATGACCATTTAGGGTTCGATCCAGCCAGTACATCTCAGAAAAATCTTATAAAGGAAACATTTGCTCTTCTACTTATGTAAATGCCAGGCATGAATAAACAATTTTATCCGTATTGGAGTATCAGCATTCTATACACTTGGTTTTGCCTTATATTCCCATGCACGAACTCACTATACGGATAATGAATATAGTCACAATTGCGAACCAATTATTTATGGCATTACTTTATTGCAGTTTCTTCAGGAACAATTTACAAACGAGCTGTCAAACAGAATTTCCTGGCGCTGCTCCTGTCTCACACACATGAATTCAACTTTTGACCTGTTTCTGCGAAACTGAACCAAATTTTAGTGGCGAAGAGTCGTATAACGCCATACAACTTATTAGAATTCTCCACGTATATCTTATTTGACTTATTTAATTTATCAGTTTTATTTATACAAATTCACTCCAATTTATTTTAATACAAGTATATGCAGTTGTCTGAATACAATCTATTTTAAGAAAAGCATGAGCCTGAAAATCAGTTAAATAACTTTGTATGAGTTGCTCCCCTTTAATCAATTAATTTCAATTCTTAAAACTTTTTTTTTTTACAAAAATCTCCTATTCTCTGTATTAATATCATGCCAACGCAAGATTAGTGTCGACGAATCAGAGGATCATATTCTACCTACTATGATGTTTGTTGTTGAATGTCTTCAACACGAACAGCTGATAAATGATTGAAGCATGATTTAAATGTGCTAAGATTTGCTGAAACAAATGGTATCAGCTACTTTTGGTTCCAACTGCCCGAATGTACTTAATTCTGGTTCCGAGTATTTTACCACTTAACTAGTTGAATAGTTAACTGAGTGGACGCTAAAAAGTCATTTTTGTGATTTGTTTATCTAAATATAGAAGAAAACAACAGTAAAAATTAGTCGTACTATTGCAGTTAAGAAGACTGATTTTCTTTTGATTTAGCTTGCCACCTGAGCAGTTTAGTTAAAGTGATTCAATCTAACTGGAAATAGACAAGTAGTAATTCCGTAAGAATTAAATCAATTGAAAAATATCCTCCCCGAAACAAAGAAAACGATTATTTCGCTTAATGTATATTGCTTGAAACCACTTTCACAAAATTAGATATGGGTTTAGTTGTATAATTATTACTTGTTATTATTAAGGAGGCGAGCCCCCCCCCCCGGGCAACATGCTTAGCTGCATTTCGTCCGTCTTTACGTTCAGGAGTTCAAATTCTGTCGATGTCGACTTTAGCTTTTATCCCTTCGTGGTCGATAAATTAAGTACCAGTTGAGTACTGGAGTCGACGTAATTTCAAGCCTTGCGACTTTAATAGAAAGTATTATTAATATTTCTATGAGATTTGTGCATATTAGAGTCGTTCCAGAATTTTAATTTTTATTATTTATCAAAACATTGGTTTTCTCCAAGCAACAGTAATTTTTTCCTCCCGAGTCGTACTTTAGCAATATTATTTTATTGGCTACTAAAGATTGAATTCAAAATAGAAACCAAAGATGATTTCAATATAAAATATAAGAAAAAAGAAAAAACAAAATATTGCAAACCAATTTCTTACTTCGTGAGTGACACAGACATGTATACTTGAAGTAAAATGTAAATAGATATGGCAAAGGTTTTCGTATAAGGGGCAATGCTTTCTTAGGTTTTCCTCTCGAAGTTTATAGACGTCAGTGAACTTGAATAGTTGAATATGCCATTGGCATGTGCACCGCTAACATAATTCTGAAGTCGAATTTGAGTCGCAGTATAATAAGACTGAACTTTAGAATTACAGATACGAATTATGGAACATCTTCCGTCTGCTTGGGTCGACTCGAGGCTCATACAAAATCACTTGCAGAAAACGCTATGCCACATGATCAAACTCGAGACCTCATGATTGCGAAGCAAACTATGTAATCTCTCTATATATAAAGCTGAATTTGTCTGTGTATGGCAGGTTTGGTAGCCTTCAACTAACACTATCTCCTCCGAGACCCTGCAGAGCAAGTTGAGCAAAATTGAGACCATGATAGAAGAAGGCTTGCTCTTCATTCCGTAGAAGAAAAAATTCAAATCGGACCATATTAACACCAACATTTATTTACATCAAAAAGGTGCTTTTTTTCTATTAAAATCCCTATTTTTTTACGATTTTCGACTGCTGTATCGCCATTTTTGGGCGTATATCAACCAGAAAAAACGTTCACTTACAGAGAATAACAAGCTACATAATGCAAAATGTTTACTTTTCAAAAATTCCAATTCTAAAGGATCGAAACAAACCCGAGCAACGCCGGGCGATGCAGCTAGTTACTTATATACTAATGCACACACATGCCCGTGCGCGCATGCATAATTGTGTCATGCGTGTGTGTGTGTGTGTGTATTTGATTATTTATTTATTAGTACTTTTCGGTTGTCTCACCCCCATTAAAAAATTGCCGTTAAAAATTGGGTTATCTCCCCACTAAAGAATCGAGTTAAATTGGCGACAATAGATTGGATTAAAACAGTTTTGATTCAGTACTTCATCACATTGATGACGTTTGGCCTCTATAAGTATGGTATGACTTCCTATAAAAATATTATCAGATACAGTAAGGTTAATTTTTTTCATTTTTCATGTTTATTAATTTTTTCTCTTTTCATGTTTATTAATTTTTTCAGTTTTGTATGATTTGTTATAAAAATATTATCAGAGTCAATAAGATGTTTCATCTTTGCACTTTCTATGTTTACTCTTCACTCTTTTACTCTTACTTGTTTTAGTCATGTGACTGTGGCCATGCTGGAGCACCACCTTAATCGAGCAACTCGACCCCAGGACTTATTCTTTGTAAGCGTAGTACATATTCTATCGGTCTTTTGCCGAACTTCTAGGTTACGGGGACATAAACACACCAGCATTGGTTGTCAAGCGATGTTGGGGGGACAAACACATATGCACAAACACACACACACATACATACATATATAGACATATACGACGGGCTTCTTCCAGTCTCCGTCTACCAAATCCACTTACAAGGTTTTGGTCGGCCCGAGGTTATAGTAGAAGACACTTGCCCAAGGTGGAATCATGTGGTTCGTAAGCAAGCTACTTACCACAAAGCCACTCCTTCATTTTGTTTTGTTTTATTTTATTGAGGGTTAAACAATATTTTTAGTTGAAGGTGATACCCAAAAGTACCGATATTTCTCGTAAAACGGGGGTGGGGGAGATAACCCAATTGGCGAGATAACAATAAATACCTATTTATTTATATAGGTGCAGCCGTGGCTGTGTGGTAAGAAGCAAGCTTCTCAAAAACATGGTATGCAATAAAAAAAAAAAATGAGCACCCATGGGTATCTTTCCCGACTACTTGGAGAATACTCATGACCAATGTATTTCAGAAAACCTCTAAGGCTATGCATTTGCAATCAAGAATAGGAGGTCGGTACGAAATAAACAAAACATCAAGTGAAACCCTAGGAGCCTCTAGATACAACTTAAAATGTAAATTATGTCATATTTCTGTGGCATACATCGTACATATGATTTAAAGGCACCTAAAATGTGTCATCAATGTACTACCGTATAATGCGACACGGCCTTTCACTAAAACAATGTGCAATGCCATTCGAGAAAAAGTAAAGTCTGTTGTAGAATAAATATAGAAAATAAAACGTGTTGTTATTGAATAACCACGCAATCAGTAGCGCAAGGGATATTTTCCATTAAGTTTTAACATAATAAGCCTGATAATTTTGCTAGGGATACTCAAGAAAATATATGTATCGTCAGAAAATATCTGCCTTGCTGCAGTGAATATTTCAGTGAAAGTCAGAGAGAGGATAACTACGGGTAACTTTTCTGAAACCTCCAGCTTCTGTACACACATTACAAATTTACATAATTAACAATAATAATTGGTGCTTTGCTTTTGCGAATAATTGACAACGTGATGATCATGATAAGCTCGCTCTTTCAGGAAAAGAATTCGACCAGAGTAATCGCATATTACAAATACAAACTATAAGACGAACAGAAGCCGTTACTTCTCCGAGATTCTGCACAATAACATCAAACCTAGAATCACAAGAGTACAAATCAGACTGCTTTACTATGCATTCAGCTCGTTTAGTTATGCTACCCATTTTACCAATCTAATTTCCTTTGCTTAATAAAGGTTTTACAACCAAGTTATAGAAAAGGTCATCGTTTAAATATCGTTAATTTTCCCAGAAAAAATATATTACACTATTAAAATGATGATCAAAAGCACTTTTTTTAATAATTAAATGTTGGGAATATAAAACAATGTAGAAGAAGACGTCTATGTTTATACAATAAAAGAAAATCCTTTTGAGATACAACGAAATATAAAAATTTGTATTGTTAATGTATATATACGTAGGTATGTATAAAACAATCTACACACAAATATACGTTTATATACAAACCATACGCATACACGCATATGTATATACGTTTATACACACATAAGCGCGTACACTCAGACACACACACACAATAAACACACACATACATATACAGACATCTATAGATATATAAATTCATGAATATATTCATATATATATATATATATATATATATATATCATGGGTATGAGAGGTATTGGTGTCACGAAGACCCAAAGGTATAAGGTAATGATGAGTAAGTGCTATGGACAG